>NC_056725.1:255732995-255822284 GCF_019279795.1 Protopterus annectens
CAGTTTCTAATGAAAAACAAAGTTCATCCTGAGAAGGTACAGAGGTTTATAAACAAGAAATGATGGTCTTAGAAAACTGACATACTCAGGGCAAAAAATATGTATTTTTTTCTTGGTATCATTTTGCCTCATGGAGGGTGACTTTTGTCTAAATATCTGGTTGTGAAATATCCACTCCTGTTGAATACTCTTCCCCAGATTTTAAAATAAATTAGTATTTAGTGCAGTGTACCTAAGTACTACCTCAGTAAACTAAGGGCAAATGCAATTTAAAAACAAATCAAAGTCAACCATACATGCTAATGAGTGTAGCATAGGCTAATAGCAGACTGTGTACAATCGCACCTGATTCTAACATCCCTGTAATTTCATTAACAATCGTGCATACTTCCCACTAAGCCTACATGACTTGTGCATGTTAGGGTGATTTGCAGCAATGTTCTTTGAATACACAAACTGGTAAGTAAGTCTATACATTCAACAGCACCAAGTTGTGCCTAGCGCAAGTGTTACCAGCCATGAAGACGTGCATGGAGGCTCAAGTGCACAATATAAACAAAAGGTTTTATCTGCAGGCAAAACATGGTGAGCGAGCATGCGTAGACAGCATAATACAAGGCAGGGCCGGTATTAATGAAAGAATTAAGATGCAGGAGAAGGCAAATGGGGAAACAGTAATTAGGTATATAGGGATTACTACACAAAGAAGAAGCAGGGGGACCTAAACACGGGAAATGTACATGGGTAATAAATGTGGTAAGTGCACAAAGATAATTTTTGACATAATTTTTTTATATTGATGTAATAAAAGTAATCCTGTTCACTTTATTGACCCATTTACAAAATAAAAATGAAAATGCTGACAAAGGATGTGAGATGGACACAAAGCTACAGTGTAAAAAGGGAGAGTAAAGGTGCTTAATGTTTAAAAAATGCTGAAAGTTATCTGTTGCAACCAACAATATGCTGTATTCTCCAGTTCATTACTTATGAACAAAAATAAATTAACCCTACATCTGTTGTCTCATGAGCTTAAAAAAGGGAAATTTCTTTGAGATCTGTTGTCACTTGTATCCATAGAAAGATTATTGCACATTTAAACATGTATTAGCCAAGCATGTGTTGTATATGATGTAAATGATAGACATTAGTATAATTGCAGTCATAAAACCTAAATGTATGGTTGCCATTATACATGTTCTGGGGCATGCTCAGTAATATTTACTTTACTCACATGATTGTATTGAGAATGTTTAACTACACGTGTGGTACCTGCATTGAAGTGGTCTGCCACTGAGATGTATGTTGTGGGAATGATTAAAGGTAATAAATTACATCCACATGATTGATGTTAGAACACACATACAGGTTAAAGAACTGTAAGCCTGCATTGCCTTATGTGTATGTAGAAAACAATACTGACAGTTGTTATGGCAGTGTACACACCTGTGACAATTTGAAAATTTTGAGAAAAATCACAGACACCTGAGCAGCCATTCCACTTATAGTATTAAGTCATGAAAATAAACATTTTTGAAGCAACATGTATGTTGTGAATGGTAGAAAATTAGTGACTGTTCATGCATGCTGTATATGTACGTATGTATGTATGTATGTATGTATGTATGTATGTATGTATGTAGCAAAATGCAGGGGGACATGAAACATACACAGGGGTGTCATATTGCCCAAGATATAAACAGAATAATGATCTGATATACATAATACCATTTGTCTAACTATAGCTGATATGACATAAGAGCATGCAAAATGCTAAGGTGGCATATGTGAACATGTACATAAATTGAGGGTCAAGTCAAGTGTAGTCCATCCCCTGACAAAAAGGTTGTGTTTCTGAACATCATGATGTATATCAATAGGCCTAGGATGTATTTTTCTGCATATTACAAATGTACAGGTATCCCACATTAGACAGGTGCAAAATAAAATTACATGCTAGCATTATGGCATTAAGACATTGGCTAATGGGCAGCTACATCAAATGCCTGGATATAATTATTTGTGACTATGATACATTTGTGTTCCTGTAATCAGTGATATCATATGTGTCCTTCCTGATGTAGGTGCCACACCAGATATTCTGACTTGAATAAGTGTATTAAAGTACAGATGTGAATACAATATATTGTAATTGATATATAGCCCTGAAATGAACCTTCTTAAAAACAATATTAAGAACTGTACAGTAACATACAGCACACCCAGTTAAGCATTAAACTTAACCTGGACAGTGACATATGTTCTTTTCCTCTACACGTAGGACACTAATTCCTTTGTGTGAACATTGTCAAAGCCAACATGACAGAAACTGATTACATATATAGGTATGCAATCATGGGAGGCATACATATCTGCTGACCTCATCGGATCCAAACATACTGAAAGTTTTACAACATGAGGAGGGGACATCTAAGATGACAGCTCTGCTTAGTTTAGCAGAAGAATTCAGGTGACAAGCAGGAATGGTACTCAAACGTACAGTAGACAAAAATCAAACAGCAACTGAATGCACCAAAAAACAGAATATAAAGAGAAGGATCAGATAAGAAGGAAAGAAATGAGGAAAACCCATAAATACAGTGGCAAGTATAGAGGTCTCCTGGAAAAATCTTATGTTGATCAGCACTCTAGAGTGTGAATTGCAGAATTACAGTAATACATAAATGTTTATATGAAGACATGCAATACAGAGTATTATTATTTAGAAAATAAGTAATGCCTGAGAGCAATCACTGACATACTCAGCATTTGCATCTTGATAGACTTGAATACATGCCAGGACAGATCTCAGAAAGATGTACATCAACTATTGCCACCACAGAAAGTGATATATTGGTCATGTCATGAAGAACACAGTACAGAGATATATTGGTTGTGTCATGAAGAACACACTTGAAGGCATTGCATCGATCTCCTATTGGAATGGGTGTGGATTCCCCAAACTGGAATGTGAGACCTTAAATATACCCCTCGTACTGTGCTGCAACTACTTTCTTCACCTAAGCCATTCTTGTCTGACACAGATGTCCAACAGTCAGATGTTACCAGATTCGAACCCTGCCTACAAACTCTATAGAGCTGTGTACTGTGTCTGCCACAGGAGACAACAATGGTGCCTGTCACAAATAACAGAAATCAAGGTATGAAGTAAGACATGGCTCTTAATGTTAATTTATCTAATACAAAATGTTTAGAGTGATGAAAAGGATGTAACAATGTAATGAAAAGAACATGGCTATGTTAATGCTCATATGAATAACAGCTGCTTGGCCCAAGCCACACTTTTCTGTCTACATTGTTTTGTATTCATACAGTCCCAGATTCAAACCACAGCCTGTCTGTGTGGATATGCTATACATGACAGCCCTAACTGCACGTATCCCAAGAACACTCAAACAAAACAAGAATCCCAGGACACCAGTCTGACTAACATGAAATCCCAAATGTGCTGAAAGTTGTTTGTCTAACATAATAACTTAATGCAATGGTTTGTGTCATGACAATACACTCACATAATGTCCTTTGCTGGAACTGCACAGCCTCCTATGTAAGTCCACAGACCGTTGAAGTGTGTGTTAATCACATGTACCACAGTGGAAGTCTTACCACATTTGTGAGATCTCACATATGTGAAGCCATTACATGATATCATTATGCTGTAAATCAGTTTTTTTTCAATAATGTTTATTTTCATTTTTTCATTCTTACAGCATGACCATCAGTAAGTGTTATACATTATAGTCAATATAGTAACAAGTAGGTCATAAAACTTATCTATTTTCACTATATACAAATATGCTTTCTCATTCAATTTCGTTTTTATAAAAACAATACATACAATAAGGATTTCAAGTCCATAGTTTGACTGTGTGATCGTGTGTATATTTCTAGGTTCCTTTGTACCTTGTTACTATGTAGCATGTATGATGTTTTATGCTAATAAGATGCTAAAGGTTTGTTCCCAAATTTCTCGGGCTTTCATATTTTTGTTTCTTTTATCCATTACTATTTTATGGGCTAAAATATGTTTTATAGCTATTTTTTGAATCCCTCCCAAGATATATTTGTAGGGTCTAACCATTTGAAAGCTATGTATAGCTTCATTAGTAAGAAAATTATTATAAGTATATTCGCTTGTTTTTCTGATATGTTAGATGGTCAAATATGTAGAAGGGTAAATTTCCATGTTAGTGTTGATGTTTGATATCCCATTTTTTGCAGTTGTATCTTGAGGGAATTCTGGAGTTTGTACGCACATTTGCAGCTCCATAATATATGCATTAGGTCTGCTACCTGGTCCTTGCAGTGTGGGCAGTATGGTGATTTGGATGCATTGAATTTGTGGAGTATTGCAGGTGAGAAATATGCATTATTATTTATCATGAGCTACGTGTATGACAGTTTTTTAAGGGGTATACTTTTCAGTGTTAGATTGATTACATGTCTTATTTGCTGGTCATCTATGAATGGTTTTAATTTTCTCCAATAGTTACTGAAAAGTAGGTTCTTCTGAAATTTGATTTCACCTATCATTTTATATGAGTTAGATATTGTTTTCCTTGTTGTAAGAATAGTCTTCCAAAGCAGAGTACAGTTGTCCATGTCACTATTAAGCATAGTAAAGTTTTGGAGGTAGCTGGAACACAATTCTTTGATTTGTCTTAGAATTATTGTATATGATTTGGGTAGATTTAGGTTACTTCTCATTTCTTGGGTTGTACAGTTAAGGTATGAGTAGATATCTTGGATTATTTTGTCCTTTAATCGAGGAAAAGAGTCAAGGTCTAGCATCTTGTTATTTATTTTTAAATTTGGATTTTTATGGAGGGGTTGTAGTGTTACCATAGTTTGCCCAAGGCTTAAGGAATGAAAGAGTTTTTTGTGTTATATTTATAGAATGTTTTAAGGGATCTATAATGTTATAGGTTTGTAAATCTTTTTGTTTAAAAAGGGAAGCACTTTGGGATTGATGCCTAGTGATTTAATGTACCTATAGAAGTTTCATTGTCAGGTTATGTTCTGCTCTTCTCAATATTCTGTTAGTGTTGATAATAGAGCAATAAGTTTTAAAATCTGGCAGGTTCAGACCCCCTTTGAGCTTGGGAAGTGTTAGTTTCTGATACGAGATTCTGTTTTTTTTTTGGGTTCCCATATGAATTTTGCTAGGAAGGTATGAATATTTTTTGAAAATGTTATTATGTATAGTTATCTGTGATGTCATGAATATATATGTTAGTCTATGTAAAATGTTCATTTTGATTATTGATACTTTGGCCAGAAATGGTAGTTTAAGGTTATTCCACCTTTTGCAGTCTTGCATTATGCTTTGCCATTTAAGAGTTATGTTATGCTGGTAGAATTCCTTGTTGCTCTGGAAGAATGTAATTCCCAGATATTTAGTTTCTTCTTTAATTTTTATTGTATCTGTTAGTGGTATTAATGAGATAAGTTTGGGAGGCCTTAAAGGGAAGTTATTAGTTTTATTGAGGTTTAATTTGTAGTTAGACATGATTGAAAATTGTTCAGTTGCAGTTATTATTTTGGTTGTTTGATGTAGTGAAGTATATATTCAGATCATTTGTGAAGGTGGTGAGATATACTTTGAAGTTGTGTGTTGAGGGGGGTTATGGTTTGTGTTTTGTTTAATATAAAGAAACAGGGGCTCTAGGTATAGGTTGAATAGAAAGGGCATTAATGGACATCCATGTCTTGTTCAGTTTTTAATCATAATTCTATTTGACCGTGTTTTATTTATATATAGGGATGTGTATAGATTGCTATAGAGAATTTGGATGATCTGAATGAAATTGATAGGTATGTCAAAATAAGGTAATGTTTGAAGTAAAAATTCTAGGTTGACCCTGTCAAATGCCTTGTGGGCATCTATTACCATTGCATAGGTATTAATATTCCTCTGATTTGCAAAAGATATTAATGCATCCAATGTTAGAGTGTTGTTGCTGGTCTATCTTTGTGGTGTGAACCCAGATTGCTCTGGAGAAATGATTTCTCTCTATCAGTTTTTTTTAAATCTATTTGTGAGCATTGAGGTCAGGATCTTTGTATCTATATTTAAAAGGGAGATGGGTCTATAACTATCTGGGTTTTTGGGGTCTGCATGTTCTTTTAGTATGAAAATAGTTTTGGAGGCATTGAAATGAATATCATTTATATTGTTATTTATTATATAGTTTAGCACATAGTATAGTAGTTTAGCAATTAGGGGGTGAAATTTTTATAAAATTCTGACGTAAGTCCATCCAGTCCTGAGGCCTTATGTGACTTTAAATGTTTAATTGTTGTGCTTATCTCATTGATGGAAATAGGTTCCGTTAGGTTTTTTTGTTGATCTAAATCTAGTTTAGGGAATTTTAGTTTTTGAAGAAAATGCTCTCTATCTTTCTTAGAGGTTTGTAATGTCTGCTCTCCATAGATTTGAGAGTATATTTGTTCGAATACTTTGATAATTTCTTCATTTCTTGCATAGTTTTTGTCCTTGTAATTTATTTCTGATATATTTGAGGTGATTTTGCGTTGAGAGATGATTCTGGCCAAGGCTCTGGATGGTATTTGGGGGTCTTCCACGTAATTAGCTAACATTCTTACCTCATAAAATGACATATTTCTGGTTTCTAACATATAGCGGTCTCTTTGTAGTTTTAGGAAATCAACTTCAGTTTGGCTATTAGGGTTATTTAGTAGTTCTCTTTCCAGTTGTTCTATTTTCCCTTTCAATGTATATTCCTCTTTTAGTTTTATTTTTTATAATATGCTGCTTTTTTGATGAATGTTCCTCTGATTTGTGATTTGGCTGCAGCCCATTCTATGTCTATTGGGACTTGGGATCTGAAGATATTTGCAAGGGTTGTCTTTAATATTTCTTCAATTTCTTTTTTTACATCTGTTTTGATAAGCATGTTAGGATTCATTGACCAGTTATGACCTCTATTAGCTAAGTACAGTTTTTTGTCCAAGTTGATAAACAATGTAACTTTAGAATGATCCGAGAAAAATCTAGTGTTTATAACTGTTGTTGGATCCATGTTAATGAGTATGTCTGAGATTAAAAATAAGTCTATTCTTGACCACATTTTGTGGCACTGCGAATATAATGTGAATTTCCCAGACCTATTCTCATTGTTCCCATATTTAAAAGGGTCATATAATTTAATGTCTTGTTTAAGTTCATTTAAAGCTATTGTGGCTTGTTTATTATGTGTTTTAATCGGGTTAGATTTGTCTTTTTCTGGGTTTTGATATGTGTTCCAGTCACCCCCAATTATTAGGTAGTGAACTTTAAGTTGGTTTAAAATTAGGTAAAGTGACATAAAAAAGTGATGTTGGGTACTATAGGGTGCGTATAGATTAAGCACTATTATGGGTTTTGGTAATCCTGGGTTGGTAATGTTATGTAACACCATCTTCCCTCTTCGTCCACCTTAGTTTCAAGTATTTTGTCTCGGAATTGATTTTTAATTATTATGGCAACCCTAGCACTGTTTGTTTTATCCCCTGTTGCTATAATTTGTCTTATCCATTTTTTCCCCAATTTCTGTCTATTGTTCTGCAGTTAAGTGTGTTGCATGTATTAATATAAGATTGGCTTTGGTTTTCAGGGTAAGATGCAAAAATAGTTTTCTTTTTTCTTTAATTTGGAGTCCTTTAACATTCCACGTCTCTGTTTCCCACATCTATTTGTTAAGTATGTTTGTTCTACATGACTTGTATATTAGTTTGGTTTTATGGTCTTTGTATGTGATGTTGATATGTGTTTTTGGAAAGCATCTAACTATTCCTGTCCCTACCCTGTGCCTACCCACTGTACCCCTGGACCAGGAATAAAAGGGGTAATGAAGTGAGAAATTGACATATACTTTTAGTTTCCGTATGATCTTTGGTTGTGTTTTCTCTTTGTGTGTAGGTTTAGTCCATGTTAGCCCCCTTACGTTACTATATACACTATGGACAAAGCTTAACAAACTAGTTCCCTAAAAACACTGCTGTTAAATATCCCTAGCCTCTTCCTTAAAACTATTATACAATTATAGTATTATGGTTACAGCACAGAACTTACAGCTTCTTAGCATGAAACTTATTCCTAATAATAATAATAATGCTTTTTTAAACAACATGTTAGTATTAAAATCCTCATTTAGCTATAACAAGATATACAACAATGTAGCACAGATTTTAAGGCAGACTTGTCTTGTTTACATTTTCCTTTTCCTTATTCTTCTCTTACCTCCCCTCTCCTTTAAACAGTTTGCCTCCCCTACTTTGGCGCCTATACAGACTTCTGTGCCAATCTATAGCAGATTCCAGGGAAAAAAATGTATTGGCACCTATAATCAGAAGTAGGAAAATGAGGGGAAGAGATAGAAAAAAATGGTTTCAGGCTCAGCCAGGTATATATTCTGCCAAAGCCTACATATTTATATTGTTTTTATGTTTTCTGCAGTCAGATAGTTTATATCTATGTGTTCTTGTATTTTCCTTTTCTAAAATGCATTTACACTTTATCTTTATTCAAATCAAACATCATTATTTCTGTCATATATCCTTAAGATAAGCTGGTTCTGACAGTCTCCCATGTAATAATAAAGTCTGTATTGTTTATGATAAGTCTTAGTAAGAGATTCATAGTCTTATTGGTTGTTTTGGTAAAATCATACCTTATTCTTCAGATTCTTGCTTTGCAGGTTTCTGGTCATCTTTCAGTCTGGTTTACCTTATCAGCTTGCTAAGGTCGATTTATGGGTGTCTGTGGCAAGATTAACTTCTTAAACTTGCTTCATCTTCATTCCAGGTTGTTTTTATTTTGTAGTGGAGCCTTTGAGGTTGAAGGGGGAATGATTATGCATACCAGAGTCCCAGGAAGTGGTTCCTTCCTATAAATCGCACATTGGAAATGGCAGTTGAATTTTGGTTCCTACACATTTTTCTTTTCCCTTTTCTGTGATCCCCGTGGCTCCATTCATTGATTTAAGGGTGTAGGCAGTAAGGGGCAGCTCTCAGGGTTGAATCCCATCTAAAATGGTCGTGGTTCAGTCCATTTTTCACTCTAGGGATGCCTGCAACTTTTTTTGTTGTTTTATTTCGTTTCTGGAGGTGGAATCTGCTTCAAAACAGATAGGAGTGTCTCTTTTGCCTCTTTGGGGTTAGCGACCATGTATTTAACCTCTTTAACATTGAAAATTAGTTGGTTTGGATATTTCATCTGCAATTTGATTTTCTTTTCTATCAGAAACTTGCAATATGGAGACAGAAGTTGCCTTGCTTGCCTTATCTGGATGGGAAGGTCCTGAGCAAAGGAAACATTATTATTCCAGGTGAGTGTACCTTTCTTCTTGGCTTCAAGTAGGATTTTATTTACATCTTGGTAGTTTAATATTTTAATATAAACAGGTCTTGGTCTCAGTGATGATTGTGTTTCTCTCAGAGCTCTGTGGGCTCTCTCTATTATCACTTGCTGAGTTTCTTCAGGATCATCCAGCAGGGATTTTATTATGTGTTTGATAGTTGGTATTAGATTATTATGTGACACAGTTTCAGGGATTTCTCTGATGATAATGTTGTTTCTTCGTGACCTTGCCTCAAGGTCTGTTATTTTTGTTTGTAGACTTTACTGATCTTTGTCGTGGGAATCAGTTCTTTGAGCAACAGAGTCTATTTTTATTTCATTTTCTAGTATTTTTGCCTCAGTTTTCCATTCTAGTTAGTATTTTATTTATTTATTTTTATTTATTTTATTTATTTTACATTTGTTGACCGGGATAGTCCGACTGGATACATGTCCATTTTCAGTTGAGGCCCGGGGAGAAAAGCTCCAAGGTCACCAAAATTAGATTAAAAATGTAGTATATACAGTAGTTCACATATATAAGCAAGCAATAAGGTTTATGAATACAATTTATACAGAAGTTACATACCTAGGCAAATAATAGTAGTTCTAGGGTACTTGAGTATTTGGTTAAATGAATCACCAAATGTTTGAAATTGTAAAGATATTTCCTTTATTGTTTGCTGAATAGGTAATAAAGCAGTTTTAATGTCTTCCCGGTTAGCTGACTGGTCTGCCTTGGTTTTGCCTGTAGATTTAGTATTGTCTGATTGTTTATTTGCCCTTAGTCTTTTTGGAGTTGTATCTTTTTCTGGTGAGCCTAGTACAAAGAATTTGGTTTTAGTTGTTATGGTGTCCATATTATTTTCTTCTTTTGACATCCTGCTGCTTGGTACTTTTTTAGACTTTGTATATGCAGGGCCTTAGTACTATATGGCTTCAGTTGTTTCTAAGATCTTTGATAATCCTGTTGTTTTTAAAAGGAGTCTGCTGCTATTTTTTCTTCCTTTGATTGCTGTTTGTTATCTGGAATAGATGTTCAGTCTTATTTCTGCATTTTTTACTCCATGATGCCTTCTGGGTTTGTTTTAATCCAGGGTATTTCAGAGATCTAGGTGTTAGTAGTGCTCACAGAACAGTGGCCATCTTGAACTCATCCATAAATTAGTTATTTGAGGTGAAATGGATGGGGATGCCTCTCCCACTGTAACTGCACAAATTACAGCTTTGGTCGATGTCATTCACTTAAAGCAGTATACCCAAACACATGTGATGCATAATGTAGTCAGTACTGTTGATAGTTGAATCCCAGTCATAAGCAATGTATACATAATCATGGATTTGAACCCATGGTTTACTTAAGGCAACAAGCTACAGAACATTGTCTCATTTCCTCTTGCCAGAGAAGGCTTACCACTACTATTAGAAAAGGCTAATTGCAACAAATTGCATCATTACTGTTAAAGAAAGTATTTGTCTATGAAAATTATCCCCAATTATACATGAACACATCCACTAGGTGGGTGGCAATAATGTTACCTGCATCTACATTCACACTCATACTGACACAGCTTAGTGTAAGGACTAATGTTTAGATTCAAAGTACCTACTTACTAAAATCACAAGCTAAAGAACAATTCATAAATGTCAAACACTACTTAAGAATAGTACTTTACAGCTGAGATAATGCTAATTTGCATTTGAAATTTGAATGGAAGGCATCACCATTGTTTACTAGGATGATGTGTCTGCTAAAAGGGAAATAAAGTAGAAGAAGAGCCCAATAATTCTATCCAACTACGCATCCTATACATATTTGAGGCCCTTTCTACATAGCATGAGAGAGAAACACACGCTCCCACCTGTCACTTGCTGTTAGATTCAAAGCATGTACCTATCTACATTACACAGTTTAGGAAAACACAATCTCATCAGCCATCTCCATAGGATAAGTCATATTATAACTATGAGATAGTGCAGCTTTGAAAGCATTATCTTATCAGAGTGTTGCTAAAACTGGGTTTTGCATGGGGAATGCTAGAAATTGATAGAAGATCCCTCTGCCAATGTGAAATATATCTCCTAAGTGGAGGTGTATAGAACAGATGTTGTGACAAAGCGCATTGTACATGACAGTACATATCTATACACAAAGAAATGCAGTTTAAACAATGCACAGGAGCAGTTGGATTGTTTTAGTGATAGAACACCCTGTTGAAAGGAAAACCTCATCAGTGTGTTGCAAAAAAGATGCTTGTGTTAAAACTGAGGTAAATTGATGGGGGGGTCCTCTCCCAGTTTAAAATGTTTCTCCTGAGTGGAAGTGGACACAGCACATCTTACTTAATATAGTGCTGAACATCGATGAAAATAAAACAAAGTTGATCCTTTTACCTTATATATGTATATCAGCAATATTGTCCAAATGTGCCTATTGTACTATGCTTGCTAAGACATAAAGGCTTGATTGTATGTAATGTCCAGCAGTAATTTCTTTCCAGATATGACTATATGTTGAATGAATATGAAACATATGTGGGATCAAGCATGTGAATGCTGGTAAAAAACATGGACAATGGAAACACTATGAAGCAAGGAAGTTTGTGGGCAGCATACTTCATAACAATATTTGCAACTGGAACATCCCATATGGTGTGCATTCAACTATGTAGCCTGCTCAATAAATAATAATAACTGTCCCATCATTTTGCCATAAGCCTGCATTTTCATAGTGCAGTGATGCTATGCATTGTAGTGAGAAAGGCATCAGACTAATGCAGTCAAAGGCAAAAACAAAACAGGTTTCTGCCATTGACTCTGTACTGCCATTTCCCATAAGTTTCAAGTGCTGCTTTGCATCAGGGATAGCATATATACTGAGAAGAAAGACTGATGAGACAGAAGGGGTGTGAAGTGGGAGACTTTGGAGATAAGGACACCGACATACTAAGACATTTATTTATAGGACATTTCTGCACATCTTTGTGGTGTGTTACTCTTAGGGTTGCCATCATGATTATTCTATCAGGCTCTGTATGTACAAATGTAAAAGAGAATCAGTGACAAAAGCCAAAATTTATGGACAATTTGTAAATACTGCCCTTCTAAACTTACAAGTGTACTAGAATTTTTTGACCTCTATAAAGTCTGAGAATCCAATGTGTGCATGACTTAATGACTTCAGTCCTCAATAATTTGCCAGAAATTCACAAATGTTTTGATTAATACACCACAGATTCAGATGCAGAAAGGTGGACGTCCTTTGACATCTGTATACTTTAGAGGTATTGCTCTCAAAATAAAATGTTTCCGATATGGATTCATAAGGGATAAGAGAGTGGAAAGATGAGGACATAAGGAGGATAGTGGTGGGTTCATAACATATGTAGTACACAGTTGCACACATACTATTAATATGGAAAAAAATTACATAATTGTATGACACACTTCTAGATATGAACTCCTGATAGTCTTAAAACAAAACTGTACATACCAGAGAATTATCGCAGATCAGCACAGATCAGCACAAGGGAATTCATACTTTTACACATTAAGATTAGATATTTTAAGGGACACAGACAACATGTTACAGAAAGGGAGAATACAGGGTCAGCCTTATGTCAATTACATCATACATTAGGGTGCATGTAACTTCCAGCAGGTTAAAAGATATGTAAGAGTAAAGATACTTTGGTGGTAATATTTCATTGAAAAATATTTTTGGGAACCAGGAAGTAGAAAGGAACAGTACCTATAAGAAGCCAAGCACTTTTTTCACAGTAAATCATTCTGCTGTGGATTTATTCATTCGACATTGTGAGAATGAAGTAGGAACACTAAGACAAAGGAATAATCATGTCAGGCACTTCTACAACCTAACAACTACTGAAAACAAAGCCCTGAATGATCTTAAGAACAGAGAAGATGCGGTGATTAAACCAGCTGATAAGGATGGGGCCATAGTAGTGATGGATTCAACATGTTATCAGGCTTCAATGCAAGAAATGTTAAAAAATGAAAAGACCTATAGGTAAATAAATCGCAAGGAAATAATTAAAATGACTATTGGGTTGAAAGAGAATCTATATGAGATGTTAATGGAAGGACGTATAAGCAAGAAATTATATGTTTTTTTGAAGCCCCTCATCCAACGATACCTTCCATAAGTGGACTGCCTAAAATCCATAAGGATCCCTCCAGTCCTCCACTGCGTACTATTGTAGCTGGGAAGGGATGGGTTATGGAACCCTTATCAATGTATGTGGAGGAAGAGCTAAAAACATCATTACCCTTGGCCACAATGGTACTTAAAGATACAAGCAGCTTTTTAAGCTCATTATACTCTTCAATGAGAAATATAAATGAATACTCTGGCTTACTATTACTGACATTAGACATATGCAGTCTCTTCACACTCATTCTCAGTGCATATGGGATTGAGGCCATCAGGATTTTTTGAACATCAATGAATATGAATTGAAATCTTAACCTGATATGCTCTTTACTAGAAATTATTTTAGAGACCAATGCTTTTGTTTATGGGAAGGGTATATATTGGCAGAGATGGGAGGTAGCCATGAGTACCCCTGTGTGCAAACAGTTACTCCAACTTAGTTTTAGCACAATGGGAGCAAGAAAAGGTGTTCCAAGAGGTGAATCCATGGTTAAGAAGCATATTCTTCTATGGACATTTCGTGGACAATGTTTTTATTTTATGGAAAGGTGATAGTGAACAACGCATGCTTTTTGTGGATTATTTGAATAATACCACCCAATTTTTAAAGTCTGTGATTAACTACTCCAAAGATAGTATTGATTTTTGGGATTTAAAGGTGATGTTGGACTAGAAGGTAGGGATAGAAATGTCAGTCCACAGGAAAAGTGCATGGAGGAATCATTACTTTCACAACAACAGCATGCACCCCAGGCATGTCTTTAGGAATATCATGGATAATGAAGTTACACTTATCTCCAGACTGTATATGAGAGAAACTGATTATGAAGGAGAAAAGATAAGTTTACAAAATCACTTACATAAGAGAGGCTACTCTGTAAAGGATACTACCTTAAAACCAGAAAAATTACAAACCCTAAGAAAAGGGAAAGGTCAACCCTACTACACTAAAAACGTTACCCACACAGAAGAAAATGAACAAAGAGAGGAGGTATCTAAGGAAGATAGACTTGGATTCTTATTTACATATAGTAATGATTCAACACAAGTATGTGATATCATCAAGAACTATTGGCCGATAGTCACACGATGAAAAGTTAAAGAATATAGCGGGGAATAAACCAAATTCGTCTTTAAGAATAGAAAAAACATCAACAGATTACTATGTATGACAGATGGATTCCCCAGAGAACATATGATAGTAAAAGAAGGAACTTTTAGATGTGGAAAGTGCAAGGCTTGTCCAGCTATTGGTACTAGTAATCTCTTTCGACACCCAACCTCAGGGTTAGAATACTGTTTTACCTGTGGTGCTAATTATAATACAAAATATGTTGTTTATCTGGTTACCTGCTTAAAATGCCCTGTATATTATGTAGGGAAACTGACCAATAATAATTCAAATGCAGAATTTTACACCATATGACAGATATTCTTAATAAAGATAAAAAAATGCACTGGTGAATTAGGTCTGCTTCATATGACCTAAATTTCATTTGACTGAAATTCATTTGACTGAGACCAAAACACTGAAAGTTCAAAAGACTGAAAACTCATTTGACTGATACTCATAACACTGACACATTAAAGTAAAAGGTATATGCCCTTTTCCCCAGTGCGATCCTGGAGTAAGTATATATAGTTAGGGGGGTAAGGGGGCAAAGCCCCCCCCACATACTTTATGCATTTTAAACCATACACATGGATATTTATAACTGCAATGAATAACTCTTTTCAGAAAACAATATTTCCCTAAACTATGTGGGGGGACTTCACCCCACCATGCCCCCCACACACTCCTAACTATATATACTAACTCCAGGATCGCACTACTGTGGGGAAAAGGGCATATACCTTTTACTTTAATGTGTCAGTGTTATGAGTTTCAGTCAAATGAGTTTTCAATCTTTTGAACTTTCAGTGTTTTGGTCTCAGTCAAATGAATTTCAGTCAAATGAAATTTAGGTCATATGAAGTTGACCTGGCAAATCATATAATACAATTTCTCTCACATTCCTTTAACTTTAAAGTTATTGAATGTATTCCTGAAAAACTTAGAGGAGGTGATGGTAATAACTGTACGGAAATAAATGAAATCAAATGGATTATAAATTTAAGAGCGGATCATCCACAAGGTCTAAATGTGGTTGTTCCACTTAGACCTATATTGAAAGTAAGACGTATCTCCATTCACTAAGGCAAAGGTGTGTTCATTACCTAGAATCTGATTGGTCAATAAGAGATTGGATAAAAAAAAGGCAGTGGCTAGAGAAAATGAAATTGATTGGTGATATCCCACTTTTATTCATGAAAATGGAGCTTATGTGTTATTCGATCTGAGGAAGGCTATCAGCCAAAAGTGCTTATTGAGTGTCCAGAGAAATTTGGATTTTAAAGTTCCACGTTTTAATATCATAAAGTTACAGTTTTTACTGTTCCTCACGGTGGTGTGTCTTGGCTTTATCACTTCAATGTCTACAGAAGCAGACCAACAACTATGTGTCTGAATTGTTGTCCAGTTCAGATCTCATATGTAACATCCTGTTCACAAGGACACACAGCCTTCCCATCTGCATTTGTGCAATTGAAAGTACAAAAATGGCTTGACAGACATATTGTCAATGATTACACTATTCATTGTTCAAGCTCATTTATTCAGAGCTTCCTTGCACCTGGTTTGGACACCTGTGACTGCAAGACTTGGATTGCATCTAAAACCATCTGGACCTGCAAAGCTGATATAAGTATATTTTTTGCACTTGCTCTGTTTCAGTGATATTTAACATTTCTGTGTTGCTTTTACTTATGTTGTTGAATTTATCACTGTTTTTTCAGCCTGCACTTGTTAAACAAACTCAATCTGCTCTTAGGTTGTTTAAACAGTATTCTGCAAAAGCTGTTCTGAGTTTGCCAAAGTTCTCCTGAGTCTGCCATAAAAATTCTGTGTGTTATGAACAGTTCTTCTGTTGTAAAGCATTTGCTACTGCACTTGAGCTCAAAGCCAGTTTGTTTTACATTGGGAGGGTTCTTTTGCACTTTGGTGGGAGCAGAGAGCTAAATTCAACCCATCCAATGTGGGAACTACTGGTGGATAGCTTATTGTGTTTTTATCTGATTTGTCTGAGGGTTTAACTTGATAAACATCTTTCATCCTACTGGTATAAAAGCAGTTTCCCATGCTTGCATATAAGCAAACCTCTCCGGTTTGAAATCCTCTACAGGAAACGTCCTCTATATTCTCCCACTATTCACAGCTGCAGAGGGTGCTAGTACTGCAGGTCATCTAATAGCATGCTACTAAACACTCTCACTTTGACCTTTAAGTGACTGACATACTCCTTCCCATATAAGAATTGTGTTTCCTTGCCTTACATAATATAAGCTAGATTCAAACCTGCTGAATCTAGACTGCTTGGTATCACTGTGCTCTTAAACCAGTCATCTTACATTAAGAGGGCCTCCTTGTACACGTGGCAGAAATGTGTAGCTCAGGACCAATCTGAGTTGGGGATTGCTGGAGAAAGGCTCAGTCTGGGGCTTTTTCATTGGAAGTTGTATTAAAACTGTTTGAATTTACTTATATATAAGCTCCACATTTGCATGGGTTTGCTCTCATTTTACCAGAGCTGCTCAACATTTGGAAACTTTAGCTAAATGTCTGAAATGCATCTGCACTGAAATACAAGGCATCCACTCAAAAAGAACTGAACATTATGTTTACTTTATGCCAGCACTGCACTTTGTTAACTTTATTTAATTGAATTACTGCTTCATTTTTGTTTTTTGTGACTAAGCCCAGTTAGCCCACTTACTTCCCAAATACCACATTCAGAAAAATCTTGCCACAATGGATGGGAAGTTTCTAATTATTTCTCCTGCAAGCTTGATTGATATGGGCATCTTGAGGTAAGTTAGCAATTGCTTTATGTATACTGACAACCATTTACTCCTAAAGCACACTAACACCCTATGTGAGAGATGAAAATACACTGTGGATTTGGAGTCAATTCTCTCAAGTGAAAACAAATTACACATCAAACACGTTGTCAGCACACATGCTTCACCTCTCATGCAAACATCACCTTTCACATGAAATAAGGTCACAACACATAAACCCACATATGTGGAGATACTCACTAAAAGCATATCTAAAGAAAAAACACTTGGATTCAATAAACTCCATGTAGGCTCTGTGCAAAGGCTACAAGGAGATTACATATTTGTGGAGTGGTGCGGGGTGAGTGACAGCATGCAATGCATATTAATGGTGTGTGGCTTGTCTAAGGTAGGTTTCATGGCTGGCAACAGTGTTGCTGGCAGGTGTGGATATCAATTCTGTTTCAAGCAGAATACCTATGGTCTGCAAATTTGCACAAAATGCCATGATGATCACCAGGGCTTCACAAATAGCTATCAATCTGTTAGTGCAACATATCTGCACAAAGGCCAACATAATGCGGAAACATTGAACCAGAAATTGGGAAAAATTTGCATAGATGTCACAGAAAGTTAATAGAATAATAAATTGTACAGTAGATTGCACTTTCTGAAGAGCACAAGGGTTATAACTCAAATGTCTGTTATCAGTTTTTGACTTCAATCTGCAGTGACATGCCAATGATTTGCCTGAAAACCAAAATGTTATGAGGAAAAGATCAAAAATATGAGACAAAACTGGATATTCTGCACCAATCAGGACAGTTGAAAGGTATGAACTTAGTGTATGTAATACTGAGTAACATTAGTCCTGAAATCATCCTAGTGATATGGCAGAAAGCCACAAATTTGCTAAGGAGTACATCTGGATATCATGGAAATATCTGGACAGTTGAGAGGTATGAATACGAATTATATGGTCTAAACACAGTACAGGACAGTGTACCTACAGTGCAGAGTATTGTGATATCCCATTCCGGCATTGCATACTAAAGCTGTGTAATTGATCTGTAATGGGGCATGAACTGCCTTGTAAAATGAACGCTCAGGGGAAGTGTGTGTATTGAACAGGGACACACACATGAATTATAGGAAGGAACACAAGGAAAGAGGACAGGTGAAACTAACTAATGTACAGCAGAGGAGAGCATATGAATGGAAGATGGTTGTAGCAGCAATACCAGTCACATATCTATATGCTGCACTAGGGAATGATAGCGAAAATGTGTTTTATGTGACTGTCACACAAGATGACATAACAATGGGGAGGAAGTCTGTGCGAGATAAGCATCCTTAGATAATGCAGAAGACATCTATCAGGGATCTGACATACAATTGAGGTAGGGTGCATATTTGTGAAGCTGTGCAAACTGATATGCCTGAATATGAGTGGACTCTCAGCAGAGGTCTCCAGCAAGGCAGGGACAGGTAAAAGCTCATGGAAAACATTATAAGAACCAGCCACAATCATGGAAAATATCAGAATAATACCACCAGTAATCCCATGCCTCTGACATAACATAACAGACACACACAGACACTTGAACAACTAGTATGATACATCCATGCTCTATGAGGGTAACCATGCACACTGTCCTTGCACTGTAACATCTGCTGGAGGTGTTAGGAGGGACACTGCTATACCTGTAGGCAAAAGTATGGGCAATACAGGCTTTGTGTGCATGGCATATAGATATGGCACAATCCACACTGTCATGAATGCCATACATGCCAATAATGTTGTCAAACACCTATGTATTATTTAGTTTTATTTATTTGACATTTGTTTACCAGGGTGGTCTGACTGGGTCTACAGACCTCATTTTCAGCAGAGGCCTGGGGAGAAAAGCTCCACATACAGTACAATACAAATACAGTATAATCCAGTACAATAAAGATTACATTAGAAATACTATACAAAAAAAAAGTTGAAAGAACAAACTGCTACAAGATGTTATAATATATTACTACACACGTAGACAATTCTATACAGTTAAAACATTACAGACGATAATAGTCACTCTCATCATACATGATGTAGCTAGTGTCCAAAAAAAAAAAGTACATAGGTAGTGCAATGTGTGACATTGACTGTTGTAGTACGTGCAAAATAGAATGTTAGTTTCAGTTAGGAAAATAGCAGCCAGAAAGTTAGTGATGCAGACATATAGAGAGAGACAGTTAAGAAGAATAGAAGCAATAAAGCCTGAGCAGTAGCTAAAGGATATGGTATAGAAGCAGAGAAGGAGTTAGAAGAGCTTTACGATCTTGCAGTCTGCGATGGATTGAAATGTGACAGAAGCAGAAGACGTGAGCATTAGGCAGGCTTTATGCAGGAGCAGAGCCATGTATTTTTGAGATGATTTTTTAAAGAGGCTTTGAAATGGGTTAGGCCAGACATAGCTCTGGTAGCTAGAGGTAGTGAATTCCAATACATAGAGACAGAGTATGAATACAGAGAGTGACCAGGTCTTCTTGTGAGTTTTGAGACAGCCAATAGATTTTTGTCTTCTGATCATAGGAATCGATTTGGTGTGTAAGGTGTGACTAGATTGGCTAATGCAGGGGAGGCAGTAGGCTTGAAAATAAGGTTGTGCATGGTGGATAGCTGAATAAAGGCAAGGTGGTTGGGTAGTTCAAGCCAGTTTAACTCTAGGAGTGGTTTACAGTGGTGTGTGTGATATTTAGAGTTTGTGGCAAACTTTGCAACTTTGTTGTAGCACTGTTCCAACTTGCTTAGGTTAGAATTTCATAAGTTAGTTAAGCTAGGGGCACCATAAAGAAGGGAGGGAAGTAAAAATGTTTTTACAAGGGTAGTTTTGGTTGCTGCAGCAAATAAATGTTTGCTTCTATATAAGAGTCCTGGTTTTTGATGAACTTTCTTTATATTTTGCTGTACGTGGGGGTCAAATGAAAGTTTATTGTCAATGATAACACCTAGAAGTTTGGTTTCCTGCACTATTTCTATGGCAGTGTTGTCAGATGCAAAGATGTTGAAATGATCAGTGACAGGGGAGGTATTTTGGGGGTGAAAGACTACTACTACTAGTTTTGTCTTCTTTGGATTAAGAAAGATTTGGGCATTTCTTAGCCAGGATTCAACTGCTGTAAAGGACTGTTGAGTTTTTGAGAGTAGTTCTTGTAGTGATTGAACAGTGCAGCTTATGGTGGAATCATCAGCATATTCAATGAGGGTCTCAGGGTGAGAGGCAATGTGAAGGTTGTTTGTGAAAATGTTGAAGAATAGGGGTCCTAGGATGAAGCCCTGGGGGACTCCAGTAGGGTTGTGGAGAAAGGGTGAGAGTTTGTTGAAGCATTTTACTGCTTGTTTATGATCCTCGAGGTAGCTCTGAAATCATTTTACTGTATTATGTGAGAAGCCTAAGTTAGACAGTGTGTTCAGAAGTATGGGGTGAGACACTGTGTCAAAGGCCTTAGAGAAGTCAAGGAATACTGAGGCTGTATAGCATCCTGCATCTCTGACCTTGTTCACAGTGTCTGTAAAAGATAATAGGGCTGTAGCTGTGCTGTGGTTAGGTTGGAAGCCATGTTGGGTTTTGGTTAAATGATTGTTTTGCAATAGATATTGCATTACCTGCTGATGGATACCTCTCTCAAGAATTTTGGACATGGATGACAAGATGTATATAGGACGAAAATTGGATGGTTCAAAAGAGTTGCCTCCTTTGTGAATGGGGGTGATGTGAGATTGTTTCCATATGGTAGGTAATTCTGATTCAGATAAAGACCTATTTATAAGAATACTGATTGGGTAGGTGACTGAGTTCACAGCCAATTTGAGGTAGTATGGGGGGAGATTGTCAGCCGAAGTAGAGCATGGTTTTAGTTTTTGTAGCATTTTCTTAATGGTGCCAGTGGATATGAGCTGAAATGAGAATAGGGTTTATATGACATTTTGTTGAGTAGGGGGTTAGTAATGACAGGATTGGAAGTAGTTGATGGCCTGGGATCAGTGTCTGAATAGGTTGAGGGGTGGGGAGCCCAGCATTAGGGGTGTTAGTTAGTAGGGCTGAAATTGATTTTATGAAGTGCTTGTTAAAGTTTTCAACTATTTGTGATGGAGGGGTATCAGGAGATAGGATGTGCTCTCCACTTCTTCCAGGATTAAGTAAAGAAGATTTGGAGTGCCAAAATTTACTGAGGTTGATTTTATGCTGGAGATGAAGCTGGGAATAATATGACTTCTTATTTTTGTTGATTAGTTTTGTCACTTTGTTACATAGTGTTTTGAAATTAACATGATTTTGCTCATTTTTGTTTTGTTTCCAGGTTGACCAGGCTAGGTCCTCTGCTTCATCAGGTGTTTACATTCCTTACAGAGCCATAGTGCTGAGTTATTTTTGATTTGTTTTCATACGAGTGGGAGCTAGTGTATTAAGTATGTGAAGGTAGGTGTTATTAAAGTATAGTAAAGCATCATTAAGGAGTAGTTCTTTAAGGGGTGCCCAGTCTATTTCCTGTAGGGGATTGTTGAATTTTGGAAGGTAAGATCTTTGCAGTATATTGTTGGAGCAGTGATAAGCTGAGAAAAAACATACAGACTTATACAATTTGTGGGGAAGTCGGAAGCTATGGTTTTCCAAGCTATATTTACATCTCCTAAGATTATTGTTTCAAGGTTTCTTGTTTGGAATGTTCAGGATAAAATATTTTCTAACACTGGCATATTGTTACCTGGTGGGATATATATTACTATTATGCAAATTATTTTTGATATATTGAGGCTCAAAAAAGAGATTAGTACCTCATCATTGGAAAAGATGGGTATATTACTGGTGTAGGGGGTGATGTAGTGTAGAGAGATATAGAAGTGCTATCCCTCCCCCTTTTTTTAGATCTATCTCTTCTGGTTACTGCAAAGTTTGGAGGTATTATTTCTGAGTCTTTTATATTGGGATGTAGCCATGTTTCAGTAAGGGCTAGTATGTCAGGTTTATTTCGATCAATCCAGGCATGCAGTGGGGCTATTTTATTACATATACTTCAAAGGGTAAGTGTAAGTATGTTTAAATCTTTGGGGTTAATCTTCTGGTTAGGATTAGGGGGTGGGCCAGAGTTAGGCTGTATGTCTCCACATTTGAGTGGATAGGTAATGAGGAATGAGTACCATGGGAAATGTTTTTTATTCCTAGGTGGCGGTACTGGTGTCAAGTGTGGTTTCATAGAAGGTGAGGAGGCCAGTTTGTGGCTTGCATAAAATGAGAAGGTATAGAGGAAAGGCTGGGAGGAGATATGTGAGAAGCTGTGTTGTTTATTGGGGAGAGGGTTAGAGGAAGTTGTTGATGTGTATTGGTGTGTGGGGGTATGCAAAGATATAGCTGTAGTGAGGTTGAGAATTAACAGTAAAGAGGCTAGGCAAGTTAGGAGGAGCATGTCAACTGTGATTGTGGGTTAAAAATAGTAAAAGTGGAATTTCTGTGTTTGAATGTAGTACAGGTGTAAATAAAGATTGTTATCATGTGATATGTGTACAGCTGGAGGTAAGGTTTGAAATGTTTTGACTTCAGAGTGGGCTTTGATAATGTGGTTAGGTGATTTACCTTCCAGTTTGTGATAAGGATGGGTGGGGGAGATGTGATTGGTCAGTAGTAAAATTATGGTGCAATGCTAGTTTGTGTGTATAGTAGAAGAGAAGGTGATAAGACTGGAGTTAATTTAAAACTGTTTGAGGTGGTGATTGTTTTGTGATGGTAATGTAGAATAAGATACAAAAAAGTATAGAAGAGGGCATGTGAATTCAAGGGGATGGATGTAAGGGAGAGCAGATAAGTTTGGCTAAATAAAAGAAAGTAAGGTGTGTATGAAATGTGGGTGTGGACAAGGTAGAGTTGTATTTAATTGGATCATAGGAATGAGGGGGACTGGTTTGTTTAGGATAAGAGTAGAGGTGCTGTGGGAGGGTGGAATATGGTGGAAGGTCAGGGGAGCGGAGTGAGCAGAGCGAATGGAGTGAGAAGAAACCTCCCAAGATGGTTTACCACCATAAACAACCACTGAGGTAGGATGTTCATGGATACAAAAGACAAGATGCCTGAACTCTAAATACTTGTCTCGAGTCACAGCATTTAATTTTATAGTTATGGGCTTTTTAATGTCTTTCCAGGGATATATTACACTGATAAGAGTGAAATATGCTGAAGTGTTAATGTATCTTCACCTTCAGCAGTAAAACACCTGTGAGTGTGGGGATGGGGTGGGGATATGCTTCCAGCAGATTCAACACTACAAAACAATGCACACTAGACTTAACAAATTAAGTTATTTGCAGATTGCCTTACACAGATTTAACTTTATTTGTTCCTTGTGAACTTTTGCCAACTGCAGGTGAAATTCAGCTGTGCAGGTTCTTTAGGTAGTGTGATATGATACGTCTGACTAGTGCTGCTGCTGCAGAAGGTACATGTGCTTGTTTTACTGGGAGGGAGAGAGAGAGAGAAAGTTAAGGATTTCTTGATGGTTGAACTAGTTAGGTACAGTACTATTTGTCTATACTCATCCACCTTAAGTAATGTTTGGCAAACAAGAGTAGTGCACTATATTTCACAGTTGTGCATTTCAGCTTTCTAGCCTTTAAACAGGACAATAAGCTTACAGGAGATATGTGTAGGTATGCAAGTTTGGGATTACTAAAAACAAAAATGGTGGCTTCCACAGTATAGAAGGACAGAAAGAAAAATAAACTAAACTAACAAGAGATATGTGTATGTATGCGAGTGTGGGGTTACTGAAATGTAGGTTTACAGATGTTAGAGGGACAGATGGAAATCTCTTAGTTCCCACTCTTTGCTACACAACATACAATCTGTACATCTGATATTTAAGCACTTATAAAAGGCAGCCAGCTAGAGTGTGTAACATATACGAAAAAAAAAGGAAGTAACTCTAGAGAATGACAAAACTCTTCACAAACAGAAACTCTCATATATTAACAATCACCTACATTATCCAGTAACTGTGCTGTTCATGCAAACATAAAATCAGGTATTACAACAGAGGCCTTCAGTAGAAGTGAGTGGAAACATACATACATAACATAAACATATGTACCACAGATTAGCATGGAGAAAGAAAAGAGAAAAAAAAAGAAAGAAAGAACACTTAGCCAGATGGTAACAGACTATAGACTTAATGTAATTGCAGTACAAAGAACAACAAGAAAACTTTTGATGGTTTGACTGAATCCTACTGTAAAACACCCAGCCAGTAGTAGTTGAAAGCACTCCAGCCGAGAATCGAACAGGAGAACCTCTTGCTGTAGAAACTTGCTAATACAATTTCTACAAATTAACAGCAGAAAGGCAAACTTTGCTGCTATTACTGCAACCTAGAATAAAAAGTCAGTAGACATATGCTAATATATTTACTACACATTAAGAGCAAAGACAGAACACTTAACCACAATTAAACACTGTGAAATCTTACTTATATTTTTCTAGTACAAGTTTGAACCAAAATGAAATAAACCAAAATGATTAAGAAAATACAAGAATCCAATGTACCTTTTTGTAGAGTGAAGCAGCTGGAGGGAGAGAACACTTGGGACATGGGGTAGTGACGTGACTGAAGTTGGAGCCACAGCGGCAAATGATGTGAGAGAACAAGCTGAGCTGCAGGGAGGAGCATTCAGTTCCTTGAGTGGAAAGCAGTTTCTCTCACCCCCCAAGATGGTTTACCATCATAAACAACTACTGAGGTAGGATGTTCATGGATACAAAAGACAAGGTGTCTGAACTCTAAATACTTGTCTCGAGTCACAGCATGTAATTTTATAGTTATGGGCTTTTCAATGTCTTTCCAGGGATATATTACACTGATAAGAGTGAAATATGCTGAAGTGTTAATGTAGCTTCACCTTCAGCAGTAAAAGGCCTGTGAGTGTGGGGGTGGGTTGGGGATATCCTTCCAGCAGATTCAACACTACAAAACAATGCACACTAGCCATAAATTAAGTTATTTGTAGATTACCTTGGTTAGATTTAACTTTATTTATTCCTTGTGAACTTTTTCCAACTGCAGGCAAAATTCAGCTGTGCAATTTCTTTTGGCTGTGGAGTGATGATTCATCAGTGGGACAGAGCAGAAATTCGCTAAGACTCCAAGAGGAGAATAAGTTATTTGTTATATTTATTTCATTGAATTGCACTTCTTAACACTTATAATTGTGCTGTACAGCTAATCTACTACATTTTGCACTGTTATAAAGCTTTTGTTACTGTTTCACTGCATTTGTGTACTATTGTATACTGTTTTAACTGTATTTTTCATTGCTAGTGTTTCATTACTGTAATTGCATTTTTACTGAATTACTTAACTGTAAACTGCTTTTTCATTCTGAGAGTTGTATTTTCTGTTTGTGAGTGCTCTATCTATGCTTTTCTTTGCATTTTTTGTGAGATTTCTGTGTTCTAGTCAGGTAGCATAGTCTGGATAGAGGCCTGCTGTTATCCAGGCCTGGTTGTTTTGTTTGTTGAATTTCCTGTGTTTCTAGCAGCTAGTTTCACTGTATGTAAGATATTAACTGGAAATTTTCTCCATTTGTTAAACATCCATTTGTTTGTTCTGATTTCCTGATGCAAAGTTTATCATATAACTGATGTGTTTGCAGTTAAAAGCATTCTCTAGAGTCTCCTTGCTCCGTTATCGGTTTAAAACTTTAATTTAGTGGCTCACTGCTGTTTTCCTGCTGTGATAAACATTTCTGTAGTGTTTCCTGCCTAAAATAGTGTAGCTAGTAGCTGTAATAGTTTCCCACCCTCCATCCCTATTAGTGTCTTGTTCTTATACTTGGTGGCTTTGCAGTTGCTCGCTCCTGCTGTAAATTTAATCTGGGACACTCCTCCCAGTCTAGTGTCATTAGCTCAATCTACCTAATACAGAGAGAAGATTTGAGAAGGCCAACCCACTTAGGTTCTTAATCTCGAATTATATTCTGTTCCTCCTTTCTCCCTTTCCATTTTACTAACAAAAAAAAAACTTTGCTAGAATCTTGTGTTCTGACTGAATATGCTTCTCAACTGATAACTATATTTTTGGCACTTTATAACTGCTCAAAGTTGAATAAAACAATAATTGAATTCAGTTCAAAATACAGTTTGATTAAATTGCATTTATTTATACTGTATTTGCTTTAATATTGCTACACATTCAAGTGTGCTAGCTTGCACTACACTTGAATTGTTTTTAGTGCTGTTTTAGCTGCTATTCTGTAAAAAAAAATTCTAAGCTTAGTTTCCTGCCTTTCCTGTAACTACTCTAGTCCAGATACAGATTTGCTGTATCCAGGACTGTTTGTAAGCTTTTGAACCCCCCAAGCCTTTCTGTGTTGGAGGGAAGCCTTCTAGATTATCAGTGGTAGTGGTAAGCATAGGTAGCCTATCTACCACAAGAGGAGTGGTTTCTGGCCCAGAAATTGTAGTTTATTGGCCGTTTGGGCAGTTTTTCCATCTCTTTCAACTTTCTGGTTTAAAAGCCCACACTTGCTCTTGTTCCCTACCTTTCCTGTAACTAGTGTAGTCCACATACAGATTTACTGAATCCAAAACTGTTTGTAAGCTTCTAAGCACCCCCCCAAGCCTTTCGATGTTGGATGGAACCCTTCTAACTTATCAGTGGGAGTGGTAAGCACTAGGTAGCCTATCTACCACAAGAGGAGTGATTTCTGGCCCAAAAATTGTAGTTTATTGGCCGTTTGGGCAGTTTTTTCCATCTCTTTCAACTTTCTGGTTTAAAATCCCACATTTGTGTTTGTTTCCCACCTTTCCCGTAACTAGTCTAGTCCAGATACAGATTTGCTTTATCCAGGACTGTTTGTAAGCTTATGAGCCCACAAGCCTTTCTATGTTGGAAGGAAGCCTTCTTTCTAACTTATCAGTGGGAGTGGTAAGCACTAGGTAGTCTATCTACCACAACAGGAGTAGTTTCTGGCCCAGAAATTGTAGTTTATTGGCTGTTTGGACAGTTTTTCCATCTCTTTCAACTTTCTGGTTTAAAAGCCTGGTTTTGCATTTTTTTCCCAGGTTTCCTGTAACTAGTCTAGTCCAGATACAGATTTGCTGTATCCAGGACTGTTTGTAAGCTTCTAAGCCCCCCCAAACATTTCTTTGTTGGAGGGAAGGCTTATAGCTTGTCAGTGGGAGTGGTAAGCACTGAGTAGCCTATCTCCCACAAGAGGAGTGGTTTCTGGCCCAGAAAATGTAGTTTATTGGCCATTTCGGCAGTTTTTCCATCTCTTTCAACTTTCTAGTTTAAAAGCCTGCCTTTGCACTTTTCCTGCCTTTCCTGTAACTAATCTAGTCCAGATACAAATTTGCTTTATCCAGGACTATTTGTAAGCTTCTGAGCCCCCCTCCCCACAAGCCTTTCTGTGTTGGAGGGAAGCCTTCTAGCTTATCAGTGGGAGTGGTAAGCACTAGGTAGCCTATCTCCAACAAGAGGAGTGGTTTCTGGCCTAGGAATGGTAGTTTATTGGCCATTTGGGCAGTTTTTCCATCTCTTTCAACTTTCTGGTCTAGTCCAGATACAGATTTGCTGTATCCAGGACTGTTTGTAAGCTTCTGAGCAGTGCCAAAGTCTGCTCTTCAATTTTCACTTAGATCTGCTAGTTCTCTCCTCTCCTGCATGTTTACTAACGTATTAGTCTAGCATTTTACCAGACTTCTTGTAGTAATTATTGTAGCACACAAAAGTGCTGCCAGCACAAAACTTTCTACAAGGAAACAGCTCCAGTACTTATTATAAATGCTCACCCCTCCAGGCATGTCTAAAGGTCAGTTCCCTGTGCATTCTACTATTAACCTGGTGAACTTGGGCATCATTAGGCAATGTAGCAACTGCCTCATGTACACTTGATAACACTTTCCTCTTACCTTGTAACACTCAGACTTGTGAGAGATGCACTTATATATCCAAATTGGAAGCCACAGACTCTCCAGCCAAGACCAAAATAGCTAGTCAAGAGGAGAAGGTCAACACTTGCACCACACCACGTGGAAAACATAGCCCTCCAGAACACACACCAACACTGGCTTCACATAAAAACACAATCCACACACCCACCTTTGTGGATGCTCTGAATAAAAATCTACCCAAACAGCAGAGACCTCCAAGGTAGAAATGCACTAGACCACCATAACACTAATCATGCGACACATAACTCTCCTAAACAGTGTGCCACTCAACCAAAGCCCCTAAGGCAAAACAGCATAACCAGCACACTAGTCATAGGTGACTTGATAGTGAGGCACACTGATGTCCCACTCACTAGGTTTAATAAGGAGAAAGTAACAGTCAACTGCCTGTCAAGTGCCAGGATCTGCCACATAACACACGCACT
Organism: Protopterus annectens; assembly: GCF_019279795.1. Classification (NCBI taxonomy): domain Eukaryota; kingdom Metazoa; phylum Chordata; order Ceratodontiformes; family Protopteridae; genus Protopterus; species Protopterus annectens. The sequence continues at coordinate 255,761,820 of NC_056725.1, forward strand.
CAGGTCCCTCAACAACAGGTACAAATATGACTTTGTCATTGTACATGTGGGTGTGAATGACCTGAGATGCACCTCCCTGGACTACATGAAAAGAGACATGGAGGAGTTCTTGGATTATGTAGCCCAGGCGGGTATGACACTAGCCCTGAGCAGCATCCTACCATCACCCAAAATGATACCACAGTACATGCAGAAAATGATTGATTTCAACAATTGGCTAAGTTGCTGGTGTCATTCTAAGGGGATCCAGTATCTATCTGCCTGGGATGACATGACTGACAGACCTCGATGCTTTGCTAGAGATGGCCTGCATCTATCACCCCTGGGCTTCTAGATACTGGCCAAGGCTCTTGCCACCCCTATAGTGCCTTTTTAGATGGTTTTCCAAAGACCAAATTACCACTGTAACACCTACAAATAAATGCAATCTGAGGATCATGCTGATCAATGCTAAAAGTCTAAATCTCAAAATGCACTCACTCAAAGCACTCCTTAAAATGGAGAACATCAACATTTGTGCTGTAACAGAGACCTGGTTCAAAGCAGCAGAAAGCACCCCTGCACTACCAGGCTATAACTCATTCCACACCTTTTAGCCTCAGAACTTGGACCAAAGCTCCAAAGGCAGTGGTGTTTCCATATTCATAAAGGATGCACACATCTCCAGACTGGTAGCACAACATAATGCATCAGCAATACTTCAGGTGCAGCTAACATTGGGTAAGACAGTGATTCAGGTAGTAGCCTAATATAGATCCCCAACCATGTCCCAAGACTCACACTCCATGTTCCTAACCATCCTGGAGAATATTAGGGTCCAACCTAATACTCTCCTACTTCAGGTGCAGCTAACATTGAGTAAGACAGTGATTCAGGTAGTAGCCTAATATAGATCCCCAACCATGTCCCAAGACTCACACTCCATGTTCCTAACCACCTTGGAGAATATTAGGATCCAACCTAATACTGTCATACTGGGTGACTTCAACTACCCCTCCATTAACAGGGAAAACTACTCATGCACCAATACACTTGCCCAACGTTTCCTGGAATTCATTAATTCTAATGTCCTGGATGAGCTCATTCTTACCCCCACTAGAGGTAGCAACATCCTTGACCTGGTCAATACTAACATGAGCGACAATTGCTCTACACCAATAGTCAACTCCTCCCTGGTTAGATCCGACCACAAACTAATCACCATGGAAATCCATATCCCTCCTACTCCACCCCCAGCAAAAATAAACACCATGAAATACTTCTCCAAAGCTAACTTTGGGCTCCTAGAAATAGAGGTGGCTAACTTCATGGCACCCATGCAAATGGAGAATAGTTGCATGACTGCCGAATCATACACCAATGCACTGGATCTCTCCATAGCCAATAGAACCAAGACACTCTCCTCCAAAATTAGGAAGCCAATCCTGAGGTCCCCTGCCTTAAACAAATGCTACAACAGAAGGAGGAAACTGATGCAAAATAAGGTGAAGTCCAAAGACTGGAAAAACTCCTTTATCAGCCTCAACAAAAATTTGAGATCCCACATCAAATCCTCTAAAGCTAGCTATGAAAACAGAATTGCAGCAGATAGTAAAGACAACCACAAAGCCTTCTATATAGTTATGTAAAGAATCTCCACGGCAATACCCAGATTTGCTCTTAGCTACTGCACAATTGTACCTCGTATACCGGAGCCAACAGATATTTCCAATATACTAGCCGACAGATTCAGTGCCAACTTTACCCCTCTCTCCCCCCAAAGGACCAATCACAATGCCAGTAGATTGCCAGGCACCCAATATTACTGCTGCACAGGTTAAAACAGCACTGTCCAAGGCCAAGAATACAGCTTCTATGGGACCTGACAATATTCCTGGCTGTGTTCTACATGAACTACAGAGTGAACTGGCACCTTGCCTGTGTGCCCTGTTCAATCACAGCCTCACCTCAGGCTTTGTCCCTACCAAATGGTGCACTGCTACAGTCATCTACAGTCATCCCTCTCCACAAAGGAGGAGTGCCTACAGACCCTGGGAACTATCACCCCATTAGCCTGACAATTCTGATATGCAAAGCTATGGAATGCATCATCATGGACCTAATAAACAAGGATATAGGGAATCTCCAAACTCTGGATCCAACACAGTTTGGTTTTGTGAAGGGTAGATCATGCCTGCTCAACCTGGTTGACGTCTTTGAGTCAGTCACCAGAGCTGTGGATGAAGGCAAGGTGGTTCATACAGCCTATCTTGATCTAGCCAAGGCCTTTGATACCATTCCCCACTCAGGAATCATAGAAAAATGCACTAATCTAGGCATCAACCCCTATTTCACTAGGTGGTTGCAAACTGTGTCACAGATAGAACAGACAGTGTGAAAGTAGCTGACTCAAAGTCAGACTGCTGCCCAGTCACAAGTGGAGTTCCACAGGGTTCGCTCCTGGGTCCTCTCCTGTTTGGTATCTACTTCTCTGAAGTCTAGGCCAACACAAAGGGGCTCTGGCTGAAAAAGTTCACAGATGATTGCAAATTGGGAGCTATTATTAACTCCCCAAGTGATGTTGCCATCCTACAGAAAGGCCTCACTGAGACCAATGACTGGTGTCAGAAACATGGCCTTAAGATCAATGCCAACAATTTGTTGTCGTTCCCCTTGGGAATAACCCAGTTCCCATGAATTACCACATCGATGGTAGTCCACTGAACAGAGAAGGTGTTATAAGAGATCTGGGAACGCAGGTTGATAGCAACCTCTCTTTTGGCCAACACATTGCCACTGTGATCAGAAAGACCTTCTATATGGCACATCTCATTACTAAGGGATTTGCATCCAGGAAGAAAGAGGTCATTGTCTCCCTCTACTCTTCCCTCATTAGGCCAATCATTGTGTACAATGCCCCATTTGGCATGTACCTCACTAGACATCTGCAACAACTGGAGAGGCCGCAAAAGTACCTCACAAAGAGTATACTAGGCAACAAACTAATATAGATCCAAATAGAATCCCTACCTACCCAAGTACACAGACTACAGAACTCAATACTTTACGCAAACTCCATGGCACAAGTCTGACTTGGAATGTGTCAGACAACACTTTACAGCTGATGACATCAGCAGTGTCTGTTGAAAAGAATATATCACCATCCCACTTGGTGAAAAATGCTCGCTGTAATGTCAAGCAAGAGCTCTCTCACACACACACAAACACACACACACACACACACACACACACACACACACACACACACACACACACACACACACACACACGCACACACACACACACACACACACACACACACACAGTTGACTGCAGTGATAATAGAAAAGTCTATATTAGTTCATCAAAAACTAACTTCAGCAAATGGTCATTCATCGAATATAAAAATGGATGTTCATTGAACGTTCACATTAGTGAACGTTTTTCACAATGCATTGTGTTACTTGGCCAACATACCAACTGTCACACACACTGCAGTACATCCAACCCACCAAGGTGGGGGGACTACACCCCCTCACCCCCTACTTATATATACCAACTCCAAGACTGCACTACTATGGGGAAAAGGGCAAATTTCCTAATGTGGCACTATACTCATCAACACACACACGTCTCAACAAATAAGCCCCTAAGACAAAACACATCAAATGCCTTGGCCATAGGTGAATCCATAATGAGACACAGAGAGGTCCACCTAACCAGAATGGATATGGAGAAGATCATGGTCAGCTGCCTGTCAGGTGCCAATAGCTGACAAATCATGTATGTGCTTAAGTCACTCAACAACAAGTACCGTTATGACTCTGTCATAGCTCATGTTGGAGTGAATGAAGAGAAGTTTGATGGAAATTTATGATTATGTGTCCCAGACAGGAATGTCCCTAGTGCTAAGCAGTATCCTACCCTCACCCAGGATGATGCCACCAAAAATAATTGACTTCAGCAATTGGCTCAGCTTCTGGTGTCAGTCCATGGGGATCCAGTATCTGTCAGCCTGGGAGTATATGTTAGACAGACCTTTCTGCTTTGCTACAGATGGTCTGCACCTCTCCTATCTAGACTTTTGGATACTGGCAAAGGCCCTTGCCTCCCCCATAGTGCCATTTTTAAGCAATGTCAAAGCAACAAATTTTCCAATGTAGCAAAATCTAATCAAGACAAACTCATGGTCATGCTGGTTAATGCTAGGAGTTTAAACACAAAACTACAGTCCCTGGAAGCATTCCTCACCTTAGAGGATGCTGACATCTGTGAAAGTACGTAGGCATGGTTCAAGGCCACTGATAGTACCCCAGCCATGCAAGGCTATAATGCTTTCCACACATTCAGACCTAAAAATGAGTGTGAAGGAACCAAAGATGTAGGTATAGCCATCTTCATTAAAACCAAATACATTGCGAGACTGGTCAAACAGCATGACTCTGTCAAACTACTCCAATTCCAACTAACTATTAGGAAAGTAAAAAACCCATGTCATTACAAGCTATAGATCCCCCACCATGAACCTGGATACGTACTCCACCTACCTTGATTTACTGAAGTCCCTCACCATACAGCCCAAGACCTTACAGGAGCAAAGTCATGCATTCCCAGAGGTTCCTGGACTTTGTTAACACAAATGCTCTAGAACAGATAGTCTGCACCCCCATTAGTGGCTAAAATCTTCTAGACATAGTACTCAGCAACATAGGGGGGGGGCACTGTACTTCCCCATGTGTGATGCCATCCCTGGTTAGTTCAGACCACAAATCAATCTCATTTGAAGTAACTACTGGAACCGACATCCTCACAGGAACAAAATTTATAAAAAAAAACATTACCAAAGCTAACAACAGCCTTCTAAGCGATTGAAAAAAGCTTCATACCACCCACAATCACAGACATCAATTGTTACTAAGCAGATGTGTATGCAAATGCCCTGTATAAACTCTTAAGCAACTGCATAAACTCGCTGTACTTGAATGGATCAAAACCAGGACTTCCTGTAAAACAACCCACCGTGGTGGACTTCAAATATAAACAGATTATAAAACAAGAGGAAGAAAATTTGTCCAAAAGCAAGAGAGATATCCCTCTGAAGAGGAAGAGTTCCCTCCTAAACCTAAATAAGAAAATCAGAAATCGTATTAAGTCTTCTAAAGTAAAAAATGAAACTAAAACTACATCCCTAGCCAAGGATAATCATAAGGCATTCTTTAACTATATCTGAAGCCTAAAAAGGAATTTCCAGCTATGTGCAGAACTGGTTGTAGAAGGGATTACTCATACTACACTTGAAGAAATCACCAACTTGCTAGCTGACAGATTCAGGGCAAGCTTCACCCCCTCATCCCCACCTACCATATCCCAAAGCATACCTGACACCAGCCATCTGCCTAGTATCTCTAGAGAACAGGTCATCTCTGCACTTGCCAAGGCCAAAAACATTGCCTCAGTGGGTGCAGATTATATCCCAGGCTGTTTACTAAACAATCTAAAACAAGACCTAGTGGACTCACCTGGCATTCTCTTTAATCATAGCTTGAGAACTGGCTATGTTTCTGCAGAATGGAGATCAGCAACAGTAATCTCCCTACACAAAGGGGGCCGTTAACTGACACTAGGAACTACAGGCCCATAAGTTTAACCAGTCTGATCTGCAATGCCATGGAAGCTATTATCATGGACCTTATCAACAAGGACATAGGTGACATCCAAACACTGGAGCCAATCCAGTTTGGCTTCATTAAGGGTAGATCATGCTTATTAAACCTAGTGGATTTCTTTGAGAATGTCACCAAAGTCATGGATGAAGGTAAGACATTGCACACAGCCTGTCTCGACCTTGCCAAGGCTTTTGACACAATTCCCCACTCTGACATCATTGATAAACTCTCCCAGATAGGAATTACCCTTATGTTACTAGATGGGTAGCCAATTGGCTCACCAACAGAATACACTCTGTCAAAATTGCTGACTCCACCTCCACCAATAGACCCATCAACAGTGGAGTACCGCAGGCGTCTGTTCTGAGCCACTTACTGTTTGGCATCTATTTCTCAGAAGTCCATGCCAAAGTAGACAGCCTTTGGCTCACCAAGTCCACTGATGATTTCAAACAAGGAGCAATCATTGGATCCCCTAACAATATCAGCATATTACAAGAAGGGCTAACACAAACAAATGATTGGTGTCAAAGCCATGGTCTAAAACTAAATGCAAAAAAATGCATTATTATTCCCTTTGGCAAAATGGAATTTCCTACAAATTACAATATTGACAGCACCCCCCCCCCTAAGTTCCAACCCAGTGGTGTGAGACTTAGGAACATAGGGTGATAGCAATCTGAACTTTGACCACCAACTCCCCAAAGCGGTAAGAAAAGGCTTCTACGTAGTGCATCTCATAAGCAAGGGTATAGCATCCAGGTCAAGGGATGTTATAACTCCACTGAACTTGACCCTCACCAGACCATGAACAGAGTATAATACACCCTTTTGCATGTACCTCACAAGACATCTGCAGCAGCTGGAAATACCTCAGAGGTTTCTCACTAAGAAAATGCAGGTACTCCAAACCATGACCTACATGGACAGGCTGAAAGCCCTGTCACTTTGCTTTGTATCTTATAGGCTGCTGAGAGGTGACTTGTGCCTTGCCTATAGAGCAATCTCCAACCCTGCTCCACCAGAAATGCTGCATATCCGCAAGTCAAATGGCACAAGAGTCATTCACTCTAGGGGATCTCAACCTAGCTTGTAACATCAACAGAAAATGCTGGAGAGACAGATATGCTTCTCAGAGACTGCTACTTCTCTGGAACAGACTTTCTATTCAAGTAAAAGAGAGTTTCTTACTTACCCTACTCAAATGCAATCTAGACAATTGAATGGGAGACTACAAATTTGACCCTGGGGTGGCACCCATGTCCCTCATGGACTAGCCGGTGTTGATCACAGACCCATTCTGTTCATAAATTCATTCTGCGAGCTACCCAAAAAGAACAAATAGGAATACTTGGGATTAACATGGCTAGGCTTGTAAAGGATCTAGGACCTCAAGCTTAGTAACCTCCTATGAATCTATGAACATTAAAAAACAATGAAGGTGTGAAATATGGCAGTGACATTTGGCCATATGTGATGCTCAACCTAGTTACATATGTTACGAAGTTAAACACCAAAATGCTTTATGATGTTTGTTATAATCATTGTTGGTTGCAGGTAAACTGGTATGAATTGTGACATATTGGACTGCTGGGACTTAAACAGTACAAAATTTGAGTAGTAGCTCCTGGGAATCAAACACATGGGAAAAAGGATAAAGTACTAACTTTTGCTTATTAAACGTTAGTGCCACAGGAAAGACTACTTTCTGAAGGGCTCATTTGTGATATATTTATTTAAAAATGAATGGAGATGCACTTAAGAGATGCCTATATGTGTATGACTTTAGGTAGTCATGGTACTGTATTTCAATGTAAAAGGCACATTTGTGGTTGTAAATGCAATTCAGATGCATTTAGTCAGCAGTGTAGCTAAGGCATGGTGAGGGGGCAACTTCCACAGGCACAAAGTGTTGGGTGGCATGGTGAGATGATCCTGATATGTAATGCAATACTGGCTTTTAAAAGCAATTGTGGTCAAACCAGAGCACTGAAGTGCTCTCAGTGTGGTCTAAACTGTAGCAACTGCTTACTACATTGTAGCAAATAGTTTGCTACAATTAAAAATTTAGAAAAAAACTTTTTTTAAAAATAAAATCTGAACACTGTAGCATTCCATGCAGGCAGGCTATAAACTGCAGCAACTGCTTGTTATGTTTGTAGTAAGCAGTTTGCTACAGTTTCTAAGAAAAAAATATTTATTTATTTATTTTATTAAAAGGGAGGATGATCAGGGGCAGGGCACAGAAACAAGAACTAAATGGCTGGGGCAGAGCTGAGCCAGCTACACTTCTGCACAGAGTGACATGACCTGAGTAATACATGTTGGGGTATCATCCATACATACTTCACATGACATACTGTCATAAACATATAGCTATGATATGTGATGAGTCATAATATTTATACACATCATACCTATGCAAGTGCATTTTAAATTGACTGTCACTATTGTCATATTGAATATAGTTTACTCACGTTGTATTGGGATTATACAGCAAGCATTAATGATAACTTTGTTGCAAAAATCATATTTATGATACACACACCTCCTCAGCTGTATAGATGTTCACAGAATGTCCAGGTTTTTGCCTCATATTTTTGGCCTTTTTCTCATAAAAATGTGTTTTTCTGACTAATCAGCAAATCAGTGAGGATTGAGGTTAGAAAATAATGACAGACATTTGAGATTCAGACTTCATACCCTTCAGAAAGTTCATGCTAATGTAAAACCTGTTATTCTATCAACCTTCTAAGGTTGTAAGATCACTCTTTGAAAAATGTCCCTATTTTTGTGCTTTTGTCCCTCCATTATTTATGGCTTTGCCCAGATTTCTTGCTGTTAGAGGTTGAGAGGTATGATGATACTCATTTATATATATTCTTACATTCCTAATCAAAAGTTTGTGATAGATTTCATTCTGAACCCCCTCCATAAAAGTATCAGTAAACCAGATTCAAACCCTGCATTACCTGTCCTTTCTCTAAGCTCATGACACTTACAACTTGTGTCACAGATATAGGTAACTGATACATGCATTATCTTCAATGAGCACTGTTTAGAGTGCTAACAAAAATGCACTGGCACCGGGCTTGTTTGAATGGCAGAAGGAGCCCAAATTAAATTTTGTGTTGACCTTTAGACAAGAAATGTTGTTGGAGACTGCTAAGTGGCACACAAATGGAAAAGGCATATATATATATATATATATATATATATATATATATATATATATATATATGTGTGTGTGTGTGTGTGTGTGTGTGTGTGTGTGTGTGTGTGTGTGTGTGTGTGTGTGTGTGTGTGTGTGTGTGTGTGTGCGTGTGTGTGTGTGTGTGTGTGTGTCTGTGTGTGTGTGTGTGTGTGTGTGTGTGTGTGTGTGTGTGTGTGTGTGTGTGTGTGTGTGTGTATGTATAGATATATATATATATATATATATATATATATATATATATACATATATATATATATATATATATATATATATATATATATATATATATATATCGATTCACTTCATAACACTGAAAGCACTGAAACCAAAACACTGAAACTTCAAAATCTTGAAAACTCAAAACACTGAAACTCAAAACACTGTAAACACATATCATACATATACTAAGTTTAAACAACATAAATCATAGCACTTTCCACCAAGTGTAAGCAGGGGTCAATCCCCCCTGCAACCCCCATGTGGTCTATATTAGAACATCGAAGTGTCAGAACTTTGAATGTTCTAATATTGAACCCAATTCAGCAAACGCTGACAACATCGAACATTCCGAAACACATACACACAACACAAGCACACCAAACAAACAGCAATCCACACACATACACCTAAAATCTTACATCTAACCCTACACTAAACTGTGCATACACCACTAACTTTCCACTTACCTTAAACCAAACCCTAACCCTAAGGTCAATCACTATTGCACACTCACCTCACCTGCGCCCTAACTATAACTCACCTACCCCACCCTAACCCTCACATCCACACAATCGCACACTTACCTGACCCGTGCCCTAACCCTAACTCACCTAACCCACCCTAACCCTCACGTCCTCACAATCTCAAACTTACCTGAACCCGACCCATAACATTCCACCACAGCGCTGAAAATAGCGAAGTGACAGAAACAGACAACCAAATTCTTTCCCTGGGAAAAAATTTGGTTTTCTGCAGCTTCGCTGTTTTCAGCGTTCGCTCGTGCCCCCCGCACCCCCTGCTACTTATATATATCAACTCCAAGATTGCACTTCACTACACTAAGTGCAATCTTGGAGTTGATATATTTAAGTAACAGGGGCTGTGGGGGTGCAGGGGGGCTTGCCCCCCTGCTTACACTTGGTGGAAAGTGCTATGATTTATGTTGTTTAAATTCAGTATATGTATGGTATGTGTTTTCAGTGTTTTGAGTTTCAGTGTTTTGAGTTTTCAGTGTTTTGGTCTTCAATATTATGAAGTTTTCTCATTTTCAGTGTTTTGAGTTTTTAGTGTTATGAAGTGAATCCACACACACACACACACACACATATATATATATATATATATATATATATATATATATATATATATATATATGTGTGTAAATTAAAACTGTATTTTAAAAAACAGCAATCTAATAATAAACAGAGCTCTTATGCCATTACACTGACAAAGTCATCCCTTAAAACATTTACCTGTCACATCAGAACATGCACTCCTGTTACACATCATCAGGTAATAGCAATTGTTCAGAAAATGCTCACACATGAAATTACAACTCGTTTATGGCACACAACATACAAATCATAATGGCATAATTTGAAAGGGAACTGTATCAATACCATGAGTTGTGGTTACTCTATGTGAATAAGTAGTCTATAATATATTCTACATATTTCCACATTCATCATGTTAGTGAACTTCTGTTCTCACATTTTAGAATTTCTATGATGTCTTGCAAAGCAAATTTTGCTATTAACAAGATTGTTGAGTTTCCTATAACAAAACATTGGTTACAGCAATTTACAAGGTCTGTAGGTAATGTATTCTGCAATTATCACACAAACCTAGGGGAGGTCAATTCATATCCCCAAAACATGTATCAATACTTCATCTGATACCGTAATCAAAAGTATCAGTACTATGGATTTGAATCCCTCCCCATTGCCATTGCTTTTGCTCACAACCTAATGTATTTATAGATTATGCCACATACATATTTGGCTGACAGGAGTATTTTCTTCACTCAATATTGTCCAGAATGCTGATGGCAGCACTTTGGCTGCAAGCTCAGTTGTGCTATAGAAGAATGTCTAAATTCAATTTTTCATTTTTGCCTTCAGCTGTAAACCATGCTATCCTGAGCAGTGCAGCAATGCAAGAGGTAAAAAAAAAGAATATAATAATAAAGAAATTAGAATGAATATACTAAGAAATTATAAGTAAATGTGAATACAGTTAAGGGGTATATCTAGCAATAACAGAGCATTTACAGCATTAAGCTGTAACATTCATCCTTTTAACATCTGCTTGCCAAATCACAGCTAGCATTTGTGTTTCACATCATAATGCTTTGATGTAATGACAATTCTTCTGAAAGGGGGCAAGAAAAAATTACAGCATCTTATTACTGACACAGTATATACAATGAATAATGCCATAGTTTTAAAGAAAATATATTACTGTCTGGATGACTACTTGTAACATATGGGCAAGCACTCCAGCATATACGAGACATTTGTCTATATTCCTGATGTTCATGCTTTTGTGTTATCGCACTTTACAAACTATCATATGCTATATCATTCAGAGCCCATGTTGTTATTAATAATGAGAAGAGATGAATTTCCAACAACAATACATTTGTAACAGCAATTTACAATTACATGTAAGATTTTTGGCATTGATCACACAGACATTAGCCTTTTCATTTCATATACAAATCTGTCTGCCAATATTTATTCTGAATCCCCTCAGGAAAAAAAACTATTTGTAAACTGGATTCAAACCGTGCATAACTTGTTCTCTTTTTCTAACCTCCTTGCAGTTGCATTTTGCACCACAGAAATAAGTAGTTGACAAGTGCATTTTCTTCACTCAGTACTGCCCAGAGTACTAATGAAAAAGCACCAATGCCAGGATCATTTGCACTACTGATGGCATTCCAAATTAAATTTGTGAGTTTTTACCTTAGAAAGTGAACTGTCATTCACTGCTAGCTTCTGTTGACAATCAACACTGTGTAATGCCAAGTGGCACAAATGAAGAGAGAGGGAGAGAAACATTAGATTCTGATGATTTCTCCACTTTGATGACAGAACATAAACATATGCTCCTTAAACATCACTACTTTCACTGAAGCAGCACTCTCTTTGGATCTGAACCTTGAAACAATGGCATTAACTAAACGCATTTCAGATGATTTTCAATATTTGCTGTAAAGACAGACATATAGTATAAAGAAGAGAAAGTAGATTACATATACTTAAGATGTGACATTGCATCACTTGTCATTAAGGACCAACACAAGCATTTTCTGACAGTTGTACTTTGTAACTTGCCAGTAGATATGTAGATGAATGGGATATTTGGCAAAGTTAAGCAGATACTTCCTGTCATAATAGTAGCCAATATTTGCATTACTACAATTGTTTACTTCTCTTTGTTTTTGAACATCATTCTATTTCCTGTGCTTTTCTAACATGAATGCAATACCATTTGGATTGAATTTGATATCTGTCTGTATATTTCAATGGGTTATATTTTTAATTAGACATACAGACAATGTTTTACTCAGAGGCACAGTTTGGTCATAAAAATGTATTAATAACAACTGCTATAAATGTTTATCTCCAAAGTCAGTCAGTGTATTCCCTGACTCTTTGGTAATGATCTTCTCCTTGACACACCTCAGTGAGTGTACATCAAAGTGTCAGGATTGTGAAGCACTAATTATTCCTGCACTCAACTAATCATTCACATTTGCAAGCCCTTAGCAAGCAACACTCCTCAGTACTTGTTCTTGTACTGCTAAGGTGTATACATAGAACTGTATAGAATCTCACACCATGTTTGCCTGTCCAGCACTTGAGCAGATTGTGGGATTCATGAATGCTAATGAGGTGGCATCTGATCTGCATATCCAAAATGCTCACAGGGCTGAATCTGCACTATATAAACTAATCATGTTGGTAAGGTACTTGTGTGATAGGATGGGAGACTGAATCCAGAGACTTTGAAACTGCTGTTTCACTGCTGGAATTACAATGGTTTGTGTACTTTCATACAGAACATTCTTTTTGTAAAGGTAAGTGATGTTTATTCACAAGGGAATATTCTTGCTAACTTTACTGATAGCATACAGTTCTCAATAGCAATTATTGTCTGAATTTTGTCTATTGGTGTAGCCATAGTATGTATAGCACTTCTGTTTCTTTTAAGTAAATTCAGGTAATGTTACCTGTCTTTATAGCAATATTTCTCTGATGAATCTTAATGGTTGTTGTAAAAAGTGTTATATGCCTAGTAGCAATGTCAGGGTTACACTTGTCCAACAAACATGTTCAGACTGTGTTATATGTCTAACATCAGCCAAAGGGGTATCTGAAATGTTCTGACGTGTAAATGCCTTCATTTTATGTAGAGAGTGAGACAGAGAGAGGGTAGGAGAGAAGGAACATGGACATCAGCTTGTTATATAACATTTTTCTTAATATGCAGAATTATAGTGGACATCTGAGCAGGAAGAATAAATCATTGCTGTTTATTGAGTAATTTGCACTGTGATGCTTATCATCACTTTTTCATTTCCATTTCTTTTGTCTTGGTACATCTGATTCTGATTTTCCATGACCACTTGCAAATGGTAGGCACATACAATTTTTTGTTCATATTACTATACATAAAGGTAGTTTATTTCTACTTGCAGTTGAGTTTATTATTGCTTAACGAGTTTTGCATAACATAACTTTGATCAAATGTATTCTTTTCCTCTCTTTGCTGTGTTAATTACTTGTTATCATAGGTGAGTCTGTCACCAGCACTGTGGAACTCCTACTGCCTGATGTCAGAATAACCAAGCCTCTGATTATGATGGTGGAGATGAAGAGACACAATCTGGAGATGCAGAGGGTCAGTCTGACACTGAAGTTGTGGCTTCTACATCCCCTGCCCATATTGTGAACACAGCCAGTATGCCTACACATAGCCATGACATGGAGACATCACAGATGGGACAGGTTGCTAGTGACACAGTTGATCAGAGTAGTGTAGTTACTTCAGTTGCAAAGCTGGCTGAGTCTTCATCTAGCCATTGTAAGGGTGATGTGCCACATAGGGGTGTTGATAGAGGTGCTCTCAGGAGGCCTGTTGTCCACCCTCTTCCTGATGTTGGTGCATCAGTTGGTGCCATTCAATGTATGTGTAGAGCTGTCACAGAGACACAGGCTTGTTTCACCACAGCCTTGAAAGATATAGTCTGAAAACTGCATGTTGTGCATTCTGACATGTGAGACTGCCTAAACCATGCCCTTGCCTCCTTGGACAGGATGAAAGACATACTACATCAGGCAGTGTCTGTAATGGAGCATCTTCTGGGAGAGGGTCATCATCAATGTGGCTGTAGATCTGATACATTGTTAGTTGTTAGCTAACGTGGCCATGCCGGATTCCACTCCTGCAATGGCACAGTTTCTGCTATTCTGTCAGTGATTGAGGTGTCCACACCAGACGTTGTAGGCCATGTTGTCATGGTTATGGATACAGTCTTGATGAGACCTCATCCAGCAGACATTGTTCACATTCAGGTAGCCCCCCTTAATTTTAGACAGCTTCATAGAACTATCAGTGCAACTTCTGGCAGAGACAGTTCTCGTGGGCAGGGTGATGATAATGAAATAGCTACTCTACCATATATGACTTACACCTGCCTGACATGCCAGGATGTAGTGCTAGCACAGTGCTTTGTGTTCATGAAGACTCTCACATTAAAAGTCATCTTGGCCATACCACCTCATGTACCCATGAGTTATAAAAACATTAGTATTGAATGATATAAGTCTGTTGCTACTGGCCCTGGCAATTCTACTTGTTGGAAAAAAATGTTCCTCACTCACTCACACTCACTTCTTTGGTGTCAGGCTTGCTCTGCTATTACCCTCCACCACCACCCTGTGCAAGTGATGAAGACTGTGTCTTGTCATTTTTATATTTCTTTGTGACTTAGGGTTGCCTATATGTCAGATGCACAGAGTGAATTGTTAATGCTTGCCTAGTGAGACACTTGCTGTAATATAATGTTTTGCAGAAAAAAATGTACTTGTATTCCTTCTTCCTGCTCAGTTGTAAATGATTGGTTATCTACTTCTTGACATTCATTGCATTTGTTGTATTATTCTTACTAATGCAGTCCTACTACACAGCAATTATTGCCTGATGATTAATGTGTACAAATGATGCTAACATTGACCTGCCCATTGCTGTTTTTGTATATTGGTCAAATAAAATGTGTGATGCATAATATTGGACAGAATCATATATGTATATTGCATAAATCATTCATGAGTTCATAGGGTCATAGGTGTGTACTAGGTTAACAACCACAAAGGCCTTTTTAAGTCTAGCCATGCATCCCAAATCTCTGACAAGTTCTCATACCTTTGGTAAGTGTAAGCAGGGGCTTGAGAAGGGAAACATTTGCAAGCAGGGACCTGGAAGATGAAGCATTTACAGGCTGTCTGTGTCCATTAGAGACATAGATGCCAAACCAGGGATGAATTTCCTGTTTCCCATCCAATTGCCCAAGTTGCACTTGAATTGGGTAAGGGAGGAGCTCTGCTTCACCTAAGTATCCCAGTTTTTGGTTATTTTTACTAGTTATTTATATCACTTTTATTGTCTGCTGCATACTTTTAACTGTGTCTTATAGTTATAAACTAATCTGTACAGTTGTATTAAAATTGTCTGCCTCATAGGGCCTGATAAATAAGGTCTTTACTGACACACTGTTTATAAATCTTTTCTAGAAGGTTTCACTGTGTGTGAGGTATAAACTGGAAATTTTCTCCATTTGTTAAGCATCTGATTGTGTTTGTTCAGATTTTCTGCCAAGGAGTGTATCATATAACTGATTGTTTGCAGAGGCTGTGTGTCTGAGCACATATTCCAGGTCATCTCAGTTTGGCAAAAGACATTTTGCATTTTCAGTGAGAGTGAAGTGTTTATGGTCATTGGCTGATTGGGGTTACCTAGACTACGTCTTGCAGTAAGCAGCTCATTGATTCTTTTGAGCTTTTTTTTTAAAGGTGTTTCAGGTTTCAGCTTTCTGTTACTTAAGAAGTTTTCTTGTGAGTGCTTCTGCCATTTTACATAGAGCTAATCGGAAGAAGGGCATAGAGAAAAACTCTGATCTGTGATATATAAGTATCCAGTGTTTTGCTTATTTTTACTAGTTATTTATAGAAATTTTATTGTCTGCTGCATACTTTTTACTGTATTTTATATTTATAAACTAATTTTCACAGTTGTATTAAAATTGTCTGCCTCACAAGGCCTGATAAATAAGGTTTTAATTGTCACACTGTTTGTTAATCTTTTCTAGCTAGTTTCACTGGGCCGGATTCATGAAGGCTTGCACAGAGTCTAAGAGTAGAGTAAGACTCCAGCAAGCCAACATGTCCGCCGAGCAATCCTGGAACAGCCGGCAGGGGCGTGCAACTGAGCTCTCCAAACTAGTCCAACACGGACAGGGCTGGGACATGCAAATTACCTCAAATGCAGGCGAAAGCCATACAAATGAGGTAAAATTGTGATCCAGGAAACCCGAACCTGTCCAAGTAGGAGTAGTGTCATTTGCAGAAATGTACTCAATTGATAACTGAGTACGGTTCTGCAAATAGCAAAACGGAGCCGTGTCAGCTGGAAAAAAGCATGCATTCACAGGAGGAAGCATGCCAACGTCAAACAATATGGCCATTGGCAATGGGAAGTGACGCAAATTAAAAATAAAATAACTTTTTTTTTTAATTCCGATTTCCAGGGTTTAACCATAGCACAGCGCCACGCAAATGTGCTGCGCCCTAAAAAGCAGAAAATTAATAATTAAGATCCACAAATGTGGATTTCATAGCTAAAATGAATTTACAATGCAAGAAAATGGCAGGCTGAAGACAACATGGCCACCGAGTATAGGTTGCTAAGGGGGGAAGCTCAGTCTAAGTGATGTAACTAAGCATTAGTAGGCAATCCTATGCAAATGAGAGTTATGATACTGAATCGCCAGTTTACATAGCAAATGAGCACAGTCAGTGGAGTGTAGGAGTAGGATAAGGGGAGTAACAGAGTAGAAGATAGGCGACATCACGAGGGGTGTATGTATGAAAGGAGTGCAGCTCATTGGAGCAGAGTGACATGTGTCAGCTTACATTTACATAATAGTGAAAGAGGTGTGTCAACAGGTAGGCCAGGTAAAGTCAAGAAATTGAAGGTGTATGCTGTGGATAACACCAAAGTTTCTGCTGAGCGTGCATGTATGCGTGTGTGCGCCAGTAAACCTGAGTAAGACAGTGTGTGCGCGTGTAAGTGTGTGTGCGCATGTGTAGTCATGAGTAAGCATATGTAAGGGTGTGTGAACAGTTGTAAGCACGTTTGCGCCGGTGTGTGTGCGTTTAACAAGAATAAGCAAGTTTTAGTCCGTGTAAGAATGCGTGAGCACATGTAAGCTGGTGTGCGCATGTTTGCGCTTGTTTGCACGGCGCTGCCCCATGAGAAAACAGAAAGGGAAAAGGAAGCACAACAAATAGTAGGAAGTTAACCAGGGAGTACTAGCAGAGCTAGCAGGTGAAAACAATCAGAATCAGGAAATTACACAGGCATTACACTAGCCCAGCCCAGCCCAGCACTTAAAACTCAGCAAAAAACATTCCAGTATGTTTTTCTCAGACACACTGCAACATTGCAGTAAGCTAATAGAAGTGAAAACTGAAAAAGCTTTACTGAGACAAAGAAATGTTAGGGGCTGCCATTGCTGTCATAAGGCGACATATGCAACATGTTGAGGGTGGTGACAATGCAAATGCTGCTGAGCAACCCACAGTGAGGAGACGGAGAAGAGTGTACAGGCCTAGGGTAACCTACCAGGGGCTACATGAGCTGGAGATAGTGGAGCTCTATAGAGTGGACAGAGACCTCATGCAGCAAATTGTTGAGTTGTGCAGGCCATGCCTCACACACAGAACCAACAGGGGGGAACCCATCCCAGTGGAAACCATGGTATGTGTTGGCCTAAGAATATTAGCAACAGGTACCTTCCAAAGACCAACTGGCGATATGATGGGGATTTCACAGGCATCAGCATATAGGGTACTGCACCAGTTCCTGAATGCCATGGCAGCACATGTCAGTGATCATGTATATTTCCCCAATTCCCATGAGGTATTGGCTGGCAATATGCATCTCTTCCAGCAAATAGCGGAATACCCTGAGGTAGTGGGTGCAATAGACTGCACGCACATTTACATCAAAGTACCAGCCGGTGAGTGGAGTAGGGTCTACTATAACCACAAGGGTTACCCCTCCGTCAACTGCCAGGTCATGTATGATGCCCAGGGCATAATAATGAATATGTGTGCTGGCTGCCCTGGAAGCTACCATGACTCCCATATCTGGCATCTGACACAGCTGTACCAGACATTTGCCAATGGGGACATCCCTCATGGTCACCTAGTGGAGGATGCTGGATATGCACTTGAGCCGTGGCTGATGACACCCATCAGAAATGCACACACACCTGAACAGGAATGCCATAATGAGGCACACGCACAAACATGAAATGTAATCGAGCATGTGTTTGGGCTGCTCAAGTCATGGTTTTGGTGCCTGGACACATCTGGTGGAGCCTTGCAGTACTCACCAACTACATGTACCCAAATAGTCATGGTATGTGCTATGCTACACAATATGATCCTACGAAAACAGCTGCAGTAGGAGCAGCATAGGGCCGGGCACAACAGCCCCCCACCATTGCCAAGGCCATCACAGGCAGAGCGTGACTCAGAGGAGGAACAACCTGAGCCTGCCCCATTAGGCAGAAGGAGGTGTGCCCAGTATGCTTTGGCCTTGGCAAAGAGGCAACGCATAGCATATACACTGGCTCAGTAGGAAGCCTGGAAATGATACTTCTCTCCAACTCGCACATATAGTAAAAGTGATATCTAACTTGACACTACCTGTTAACAAACATGTATAGGGAGTGTAAAATGTGCATCTGACATAGGCAGCCCTGTAGCACCACCTGAGGCATGATTGCTATGTGTTAAGCAATATAAAGCACTGCTAAACAGCTCTCATCACTATTTAGTATATGTAAACAAAATTGCACACACTAAGTAGCACAACTACAGGCAATGTTCAGCAATATTGTGCACTGTCCAGCAGTGTTGGGCAACACTGAGCAATGTTGTGCAAGTCTGGTCAAATGTGGGTATAGTTCATCAAAAGCAGGTTAACAAGTTCATATTTGCTTTACTTTTCTTGAAGAAGTCTGTTCTGGCATTTATGAAAATACGAAGCAGTGACAGTTGTCGAACCCAGGATACAGTGCACTATAGTCAGAGTACAGAACCACTAAACAATGACAGTATATCAATGGTCAGTTTGTTTGAAAAAATGTTGATAAGTCAGTGCTAAGTATCTCATGGAAACCTTGCAGGCATAGCATAATCCTTGTTGAGTTAAGACACAAAGGTGAGGCCTGCAGTAATAATAGAACCTGATATTCAACACACATATAGTATAAATGTTAATATTGGTAATGTTCACACACATCAACAAACGTAGTGGACCTCAGACAGCAACATACTGCAAGGTCACACTGAGCATGCTCACACACTTGAAACTATGAGACAAATGTCAGGCAACAAAACACTGAAAATCTGACCTGGGCATGCTCACACACTTAGGGCAAGTTTGAGTAGAGCAGTGGGCCACACATATCCCTCAGTTGCAAGTGTCAACCCAGGAACCTCGCACTATTCACCAATCCACCATGTGCACACAGTGATATGACAACAGACACAACATAATATAGTGAAATCCTGTCACAATCAAATATGTTATGCAGAAACCTAGGTTGTTCATATGAAGTGGTAAAGCAAAGAAGAAACAAAACCTGCAATCAGTACCATCACTGAACAATGTGCATCCTGAACATTAGCATAAGTTCAGAGGTTGACACTAGACTATCTGCCCTAGGGTATGTAGAAGCCTAGCCACAGTGTGTTTGCATTCTGCAATCACGCTAGATCAGTAGACTGTGCCTGTTAATAGTAGGTCACACAAGATATCTCACATATGTTCATTTCATTCTGCCTCTGTCTAGCAAGGACCCATAACATATCCCAGGGCTAAACATACAATCACCCGTCCACCTGTGAAGATGTCACCTGTAGGTGGTCAGCTTGGGTCTGTGCATGTGTGGGACTGTGATCACATTCCCAAGTGAGTGGAGCCTCTGTGATGGTAATATGCCCCTCCAGCATGTCCTATTAACATCATTGCTCATGTACCTGTCCCTCGAGCATGTAGCTGTAAGAGACTTTGATATCCTCATGTGGAGCCTGTCCATCATTGCTGTGATGGACATGGCTTCAAACAAAAGGCACAGACTGCATCCAAGTAGGCAGTAAGCAACTGAGGAGAGCTGGGGTCACCATAGCCAAACTGTGCATACCATCTGTGTGAGTCCCTAGATTCACTTGGTTATGTAAATCTGTGTACATTCCAGTTGCTGCAGGTGTTGGGTAAGGTACATCCGAAATGGGCCATTGTATCCAAGCATGTGCCTGATGACTATAGGGTCACAATGACCCCACCTGATCTGGATGTAAAACCATATGGGATAAGGTTGCCTAAATATAAGGTATGCCCAACATTGGCAACGTGAATGTCAAAGGTGAGAGCACTAAGTATTCATGTCCCAAAATCACAAATCACACACACTGTACGTGATGTATCATCACCTATGTGGTAATGTGTGTGCATGATGTTACTACCAAAGGTGATGACTATGCATCTAAAGTAAGGTAGCTGTAGGCCATGGCTCTGGCACCAGTCATCCATCTCTGTGAGACCCTTTCTGAGGATGCTTGTGCCAGCTGTGGAGTTGATTATGGCACACAATGTGCAGTCATCTGCAAACATGGTCATCCATATTCCTCCTGTGTTAGCCAGTATGTATCAGACATATATACAGAACAAGAGAGGTCCCAGGACTGAGCCCTGTGGGATGCCACGTGTAACTGGTGTATAGTCAGACATGGCACCTGCAATACTGACCATGTGTGTGCTATCCATGATCCAGTTAGCAATCCGTCTTGTGACATATGTGTAGATATTGAATCCGGTGATCTAATGTGTAAAGGCCAAGTGGGGTATTGTGTAGAAGTGGTCTGTGAGCTCCAGGTAGGCTGTGTGGATAACCCTGTGTACGTGTATGGACCTGTTAACTGTTTAAAGACATCAAACATCTGCAAGAGGCAAGATATGCCCACAACAACACCAAATTGTGTAGGATCCAATGTCTTTAGGTTCACAATGTGTATGTGTATGTCTTCCATGATGATACACTCCATAGCATAGCAGACCAGGATAGTTAAGCATATATTGTGATAATGTCCAGGGTCCCTTGTGGCACCAGCACTGTGGAGCTTGTACACCGTAGCTGTATGCCATTCCATGGGTACACATCCTGTAGTAACTGTGATATTGAACAGTGACATAATGTGAGTGTGAAGTTTGTCATGAATCTCGTGTATGCCACAGTCTGGGACACTATCTGGTCCCACTGATGCTGTGTTGTCTGCTATGGAGAGGGCAGCACACACATGCTCATCTGTGATGTCAGGGAGGCTACACCCTGTTGTGATGGACATGTGCACTGCAGGGGGGATGGTGGGGAAACATTCCCACCGAACCTGTTGTCCAGGATGTTCACAATGTCAATGGGTTCACTGTATCATTTGTAATTATGCAGTAACTCACAGCATATCTGTGAGTTCTCACCCATGTCCCTGACATAACTAAATAAGGCCTTGTGATTGTCCATAGTGTCTGTTGCAAGTGTCCATTAGAAGTGGGCCTTAGATGAATCAACAAGTGATCGTAGCTATACCATAGTACTGATCAGAGATGCCTTCCTGAATGTGATTGTACTCTATAATGTAGTAGCCTCCTCCTGTCCCTGTATAGCTCAGTAATGGCCATGGTCCAGTAGACAGGTCCCCTGCATTTGGAGGAGTGAGTCTTGTAGTTATCTGGGATAGCATGATCCATGAATTCCAGTAGTTGTCCAAAGAATGTGCTTGTAAAGTATGAAGTTGTCTGAGCCGTAATTAACACTGTCCCAGGGTCATTGAGGGATACCACCTCAGTTTGTACAAGTGTGACATTTGCTCATGAGAAGTATGTCACTGAGATCACATAGGATGTGTGTGTGTATGGGATATGTATGTCTAGTGAGATGAATGTATGTTCCGACCTTAACAATTACAGGTATACCTCTGTTGTGGAACATAGAGTCCCCATGTGAGTGATGATCAGGTCCCACATGTTTAACCCCCTGTGGGTGTGGTGACCAGGTCTGCCCTAGCATTTGAGTGTAACAATCTTAGCAACTGTTGTGCGAGGGTGTCACTGCTTGAGTAGTATACCCAGTCAATGTTTGTGTATTTGAAGTCACACAATATAATGGTGTTTGGTGAGACCTTCACATTCCCCAGTGTTCCCAGGAATAACGACTGTTGTGTCCATGTTTGGCAGTGTGGTCTGTAACAGTCTACAAACTGAAATGCAGTTTTGCCCACTCTCAGTTGCACATGTACATTCCCCAATACTTTGTGTACTGCTACCAACCTGGAGGTGTGTGTATGAATGATGTATATGGATTCCCCCCCTATTGTTGTTGTCTGGTCCAAGTCTTGTGTCTGAAAACCATGGTATGACGTAAAACCTGTTAGTGCTGCTGTGCATTTGTGAGCCTGAACCAGGTGTTTGTTACTGCACATATATCGACAGATTCCATACTGATGTGAGTCCTGAGTGCATGCATTCTGAGGGTTAGACATCAGTTGTTGAGCACCATCACTCTCCGTTTCCTGTACCCTGTAACATCTATGGCTGTGGTTATGTCTTCTGACCCTCACTTCAAACAGCCACTATGTGTGTGTCAAGAGCCTAAGGCAGTCTGTGAAAGCCTAGGGGTGACAGCTGCATGGTGTCCATAGCAAATGTACATGGCATGTTGAGCATGTAATCCCAGGCTGACAGACACTGGATCCCCTGTGAATGACAGCAATATGTTAGGCAACTGTTAAAAGTGATCCTGTCATCTGTATACTGTGACATAGTGCTTGGTGAGGGCAAGATGCTACACAAGGTCAGGGTCATACTGTCCTGGGCTACATGATCAGAGAACCCCTCTATGTCTCTTGTCATGTAGTCCAGGGAGGAACGTCTGAGGGTTTACACACCCGACACACAGCACGAAGTGACCTTCACCTTGTTCAGCCTGGTGAGTGGGATGTCAGTGTGATGGACAATTACAGTCACCTAATACAAGTGTATGAGGTGTGTTTTGTAGGCCTAAGGGCAGTGACTGTGTGGCACAATGACTTTGTGAACTGTGTGATATGTGTGTATGGTTGTGTGCTAGCAGTTGTTTGTGTGTCTGCTTTGGATGTCTCAGCTGCTTAGGCAGAGTATATTTAGATGCTCCAAGTATGTCATTGTGTGTCAATGTATACGGTTTGCTGTTGTCATAGGTGCATGTGCGACTGTATTTGTGGTGTGTGTGGTTACCTTCACCACCCAATAGACTGTGCCAGTCATGGCTTGGGAGAGCTCAGCCTCCTGTCTGTCTATACAGTTGCACCTCTCACAGATATCTGAGTTTGTTGGTAGGAGGATAGTGTTACCTGTGTACATAAGGCAGTTGTAACAATGCGTCAGAATTCCAATATGCACCAGCTGGACTGGAGAGTACACACAAAACCGACCTTTGGACATGCCAGGATATGATGATGACATACACTGTCGACTGATCACAAAGGATCAGTAGTGTGTCAAGTGTGTAAAAGAGTATAACAGGGTTTTAGTGTTCAGGTTTGTTGTTGCTGTGGAAAGATAATCTGCAAAGGAGTACAGACAGAAACATTAAACCTCCTTTAGCTATGTCAGAAATATCGATGTACAGTCATATATGTCCTGAGTCAGGGTCAACTGTACCTGACTGACAATGTCAACATCCTGTCAGACAGGCCCATACATACCCACCTCCCAGTGACAAAAGGCCCTAACATCATACCAGGAGATATCACATGTAGAATGTGTAAACTGGTCCTCCCACTGCCAAATGAATCCCATCACGTGGATAACATTGTTTCCCCATATGTGTCATAAGTGAACGACAGGACAAACAGACACTGCACCCGAACAGTCTGTTGAGCCTCACACTCTCTAAAGGATCTTACACCATTGAATGTGTTACAGCAACATGTGGCACACGCCACAAGTGTTGGTGCACAACACACCATGGGAACTATATTTCTATAAGCCTACGAAGTCCGAAATGCTAGTCCATGGAGTCCATCATGATTACAGTCAGGAACAGAGATATTGTAAACTGACAAACACACAACCCAAACGCCTGTGGTATGTTAATGAGCACATCATGTTCCCTAAACCTGCTAGATATCTCGCAAGGCAGCCACCCAAGACATGCATCCCTGACAGGAGCAACACAGGTCCCACATAGACTTTGAATAGCCCTTTACCAACATCACAGACACATGTGGTATCCACAAAACCTACAATCCGTGCATGAATATGTATTGTCATATGAAGGAATGGTAATTTGTCCACAGATAGATCACACCAGGTATGAATTGTGTATTCCTGTTCAAGATGTTCACACCTGCTGACCCACAAGGTTCATTCCTGGGATTGCATAACACTAAGTGCACACACATTACCATGTCCAGTCTGATGATGTCAGCAACCTACAAATATAGCATGTGAAAAAAAACCACACAGAGAAGCATATAGCGCGTGGTGTTAATGCATGTCTTACTAATATTAAAACATTGTTAGGTAGGTGTTTGAATCCTGCAATTACTGAGTGTGTGTGTGTGTGAGATTGGCTTTGAGAGGAGTGGACTTTTATGGAGACTGTGGAAATACATTAGGAGTGGTGAATACCTCTTTGCCAAGTGTGATGATGTCGGCATCCTACAAATAGAGCTTTGGAAATGAATGCTCTCAGTAAAGCAAATAGTGTGTCGTGTTAATGTGTGTCTCACTAGTGTCATGACATAGTTAAGTAGAGGTTTGAATCCTGCAAATGCTGAGTATGAATGTGTGCGTGTGAGACTGCCTTTGAGAATAGTGGCCTTTTTGGAGACTGTGGAAATACCTTAGGAATGGTGAATACTTCTTTGCCAAGTGTGATGATGTCCGCATCCTACAAATAGAGCTTTGGAAAAGAATGTTCCAAGTAAAGCAAATAGTGCATCGTGTTAATGTGTATCTCATTCGTGTCATAACATAATCAGGTAGAGGTTTGAATCCTGCAAATGCTGAGTGTGAATGTGTATGAGACTGCTTTTGAAAGGAGTGGCCTTTTTGAAGACTGTGGAAATACATTAGGAGTGGTGAATACCTCTTTGCCAAGTGTGATGATGTCAGCATCCTACAAATAGAGCTTTGGAAAAGAATGCTCTCTGTAAAGCAAATAGTGCATTGTGTTAATGCGTATCACACGAGAGTCATAACATAGTTAGGTAGAGGTTTGAATTCTGTGAATGTGTGTGTGTAAGACTGCCTTTGAGAGGAGGGGCCTTTTTGGCGACTGTGGAAATACATTCGGAGTGTTGAATACCTCTTTGCCAGGTGTGGTGATGTCAGCATCCTACAAATAGAGCTTTGGAAAGGAATGCTCCCGGTAAAGCAAATAGCACGTTGTGTTAATGCGTATCTCACTAGTGTCATAACATAGTTAGGTAGAGATTTGAATCTTGTGAATGTGTGTGTGTAAGCCTTCCTTTAAGAAGAGTGGCCTTTTTGGAGACTGTGGAAATACATTAGGAGTGGTGAATACCTCTTTGCCAAGTGTGATGATGTCAGCATCCTACAAATAGAGCTTTGGAAAAGAATGCTCCCAATAAAGCAAATAGCGCGTCGTGTTAATGTGTATCTCACTAGTGTCATAACATAGTTAGGTAGAGTTGTGAATGTGTGTGTGTGAGACTGCCTTTGAGAGGAGTGGCCTTTTTGGTGACTATGGAAATACATTCGGAGTGGTGAATACCTCTTTGCCAAGTGTGATGATGTCAGCATCCTACAAATAGAGCTTTGGAAAAAAATGCTCCCAATAAAGCAAACAGTGCGTCATGTTAATGCATATTTCACTAGTGTCATCACATAGTTAGGTAGAGGTTTGAATCCTATAAATGTGTGTAAGACTGCCTTTGAGAGAAGTGGCCTTTTTGGAGACTGTGGAAATACATTAGGAGTGGTGAATACCTCTTTGCCAAGTGTGATGATGTCAGCATCCTACAAATAGAGCTTTGGAAAACAATGCTCCCAATAAAGCAAATAGCGTATCATGTTAATGCATATTTCATAAGTGTCATAACATAGTCAGGTAGAGGTTTGAGTCCTGCAAAAAACAAGTGTGGGTGTGTGTGTGTGTGTGTATGTGTGTGATTTCCTTTGAGAAAAGTAGCCTTTTTGGAGACTGTGAAAACACGTTTTAAAAGAGGTACATCCCTCTTTGGAAAGTCTGATGATGTCAGCATCCTACAATTTTTCAAGGTGAACAAAAACCACACAGTAACGCATATAGCGTGCTGTGTTAATGCGTATTTCTCTAGTATCATAGCATAGTTAGGTAGGGGCTTGAGTCCTGCAAACGTTGTGTGTGTGCCACAGGTGGTCAATGCAGTGTGGGTTTTGCTTTTACTACGGTATGACATATGTTTCAAACAGTATGTGCATTGCGCACATCGGGTATCTGCATGTCAAATAGATTTGTGTACATGTGACCTCAATCAGTACATAGGTGTGAAGCCTGCACACTACATGAATACATTTGTAACCCTTGACAGATTGTGCCGCTGCTTCTCAGATCATAGGTCACATATGTATGTATGCGTCAAGACCGGCCAATGTAGTGATCTGTGGCCAAGGACATCCCTGCCACACACACCCATGACACATACTATAGAGTACTGTGAGTGAGGGTAATTGCTGGGGTATATGTCAGACATGTTCATACACAACAACGACTGGCAATAATGGACAGTCATGATAGGTGTGCACCAGCCCTGTGTATATGCATGCAGGCCCCTAATGTGTTATGTGAAACACAGAGGGACCCCACAATACCTATGGATATGTGGATACCAAGGGACAGATGACATAACACATGTCTGTCTGTACACTTTGGTACCCAACATACATGTTCAGGGCTACCACCTATGTGGTACTGTCGGGATAGTATATATAGTAAATGTGGATGACTATGCCTTAGACGGCGTACTGCTATAAAGCATGTATTGGACAACAGGCATCTGTCTGTATGATACCCTTGTGTAGGATATGTGTCCCATCCGGGGAATGCAGTGTAGGCCAATGCATGCATTTCCGGATGTGGATGGACATATCCTTAGTATGTTTGCATGTACCGAAGAGGGCTTTATGCCACACAGGTGTGTTCCCAGGAATGTGTGGCGGTCAATACCACTGGTTACTGTTTTAGTATAGTACTGCAAGGATCCAACTGTTACTGAGTTCCCTACAACTGTGAGTCATTTGTCAGGACATCATCTAATGATTGGTTATAGTCATGCTGTTGAGGTAGTGTATACTGCCAGACTGCAGATCATTGACAGATATCAATGGTATCACCCACAGCATAGTGTCAACCCATGTCATACACACATGTGTACCCATGTTAGTACATATCTGTAGTAGAATGCATACTGGCCATCGAAAGATACCATGAGATGTTAATGTGTAAAACAAGGTATGTCGCACATCCCACATGTCCACTATGCATGTACATGCAGACAGTGCACACACACCATCTTCACAGATGTACACCCGCTAATTTGTAATGCACACATCACACACGTACTGTCCACTCACTAACACATGCTGGCAACACTATACACTTCAGCCAAGTGGCACATGGGTGGACAATACATACTCAGACCTAACACTGGTGTAAATAATGCTACAATGACTATCAGAGCTGTGATGCATGATGCCTGCTCATATATACCTACAAGGATATCAGTACACATTCCTGTTGGCAACTTGCTACTATTGCTACACTGCTATAATGTCAACCTGTGCATCAGAACCATTTAGCCTATTCCTGCATCAATGTGACAGATGGCAGGAGATGGCACAGGTGTCATCATATGCACAGGGCGTGTTGTAGATTTGCCAGAGCCCGACATTGACCCATCCAATCGGCATGTCTGTGTGTGTGTGTGTGTGTGTGTGTGTGTGTGTGCATGTGTGTGAGGGACAAAAGTACTGCATGGGCCAATGTTGATGTAATGTGTGTGTGTATGTGTGAGCCCTAGTTGTATGGTAAATGTGTGTGTGTCTGAATGCACACAACTCCACCATGTGGCTGCCATATATGGGCAGTTGTGGGACATCCACAGACTGTACCTGCTAGGCCATACAGATCACTGTCTCCGGCCATGGACACAGTACCTGTGCCTAGCAGGAGTGCTACGGGCAGTATTGGGTACCAACCCTGACTGGGTGCTATCATCAGAGGCAGAGGTATGATGACTGGACCCATGTCCCTGCTGGGACTGGCCAGCGCCACATGCACGTGGTCTAGTAGGACGATCAATGGACAAGCCAGCCCCAGCAATGGGCTGGTACTGCCACTACGGGAGCGGCTGTGATCTGTGGTCCGTCCGCGATGACTGCCAGCTGATGCTGTTGCTGGCATGCATCCACGTTGGCTTCTCATCCTTCCTGCATGGTCCTGGCTCATGGCTAACACATTGTGGAGGACATCTAATGTCTCCCTCCAATGGCTATCAATGACCTCGGAGTAATTCCGGATGGCACCAGCAAGGTCACGGATACTGTCATTGATAGCAGTGTAATGTGCCCTCTGCGCCCTTAGTCCCTGTCAGGTGTACCGTTCCATATGTGCCTGTGCCTGCATTACAGCCCAGAACATACTGGAGGTTGTAATACCTCCGGGGGCATGTCTGCCAGGGGCAATACGACCAGTGGTGCTCCCCCGAGAACCCCTGGACATCTGCCTATGTGGTACCATTCCTGTAATCCAGCTATGGCTGCTGTGAGGGGATGCACATGCCATAGGTACCACACTCTCCTGGTCAATGCCAACTGTATTCTGTCCCTCAGCTATGGCCATTGGTGACAAGGGATGTATTGGCAGTATGAGTGTGCACATAGATGGGGTTGACCGCTGTGTACTGTCGATTGGTGGACCAACGACAGACCCTGTCAGACCTTCCTGTGCCACAATACATGTCTCATCATCTCCACTATTAGTGGTGGTGACATCAGGTTCCCTGCTGCATTCAGCCACGCCTAACTCAGCATCTGTGGAAGGAAGATAGGAAACGCACTTTACAATCTGTACATGATGTTAGCACACATGCACACATGAACACATGCACACATGCACACATGCACACATGCATACATGAACACATGCACACATGTACACATGAACACATGCACACATGAACACATGCACACATGCATACATGCACATATGAACACATGCACACATGAACACATGCACACATGCACACGTGCACACATGAACACATGAACACGTGAACACATGCACACATGAACATATGCACACATGCACACATGAACACATGACTACATGCACACATGAACACATGAACACATGCACACATGAACACATGCACACATGCACACATGCACAGAAATACACTGCTCACCACAGCACATTTACACACACACACACCCACCAGCAATCCAACACATACACAATAGTGGGTGATGGTGGGTGACAGTATCACAAGGCAAACTGTCACACACACGTGTCAGCAGGCAGAACATGTGTTGCTCAACACCATGCAGTGCAAGTGTAGACAGCCCTATCTAATGACATTATACATGGCTTTGATGCATGTGTGTAGTTGTTCAGTGATTGGCTACACCCTGGAACACAATGTGTACATGGACACAACATTGCTGTGCAAGTATTATCTGCTCTGCAATGTCATGTGCACCATCACTCAATGGTATACATACCATGGCTGCATGTGTTATCTTTGTGACACATAGATTGCCATGTCTGATGACAGTGTCTGTGTCCATAGCACATAATAGTGGGCACAGGTGTAGCAAATGCATGCAATGTACATACATGGGATGAGAGGTGCATGTAGACGTGAAGGAATCCCAATGCACGACATGGACATTGCACAGTGGTTATGGTGCATGTGGGACATATTGCAGATATGTTGTTGTCAGCCATTACATGGCATGCTACACGACTGCAACATTAAACACCACACATACCCAATGTGTGTCATGTGACCTATACACCCAATAGCATTCCAGGACATATATGTGACTCTTTGTACAGATGGCTACTGTTATGCAAAATGTGTATACTAGCATATGTAAGCACACACACAACATGCTATGCCTGGTGTGTATAGGTGCATATGTTTGCACACACAGAACAAAGAGGTGCACAGCAAAGACTGCTATGTGTAGTACTGTGGTCACTGTAACTGGATGGGGTGTAGTACCATGTTCCATCATCATCATCATGCATCTTGTGGTCACTCATGGCTACTACTGTGTGACAGACCACCGCCTAGCATGCTGTACCTGAACTGCAGTGCCGTGGATACATTCACTATTACACAGCCACTTTGTACATGGGTGTATGAGGTGCCCAGTAGGGAGCATTGCCTAACATGACTGTGTTATGTGTTGAAGAGTGTTGTACAGCCCCATGATAGGCCCCTAACCCTGAGGTACATCATGTGTGTGTGGATGACATGTGGGATACTGATGTGTGACCTTACAGTGGGTGTGTGGTTATGCCATATGTAGCATGACTTTGTGTACTGCATGTGATAAATGTCTTATGTTGTGTACAGGTGTTGCAACTATGCCTATCCAATGTGCAGTACGGGGTTGCCACAACTGTGTGTCATGCTCTGTGTATTGCATGTCATTGATGCAGCTACTGACATTACTGTGCTGTGCAACATCTCACAGCAAACATGCACGGCATGCATTATGCATAGCTGTGTTACGTGTACATGGCCTGCACCTCACCTATGACATGCATATTTCATTACCAACATTGCAGGTATAACACACTCACCAGCATGGATCGGCTGCCCTGCTTTCACACCAGAGGGACCTACGAGAATATGAGAGGGTTCATCAGTGACCACAATTGTGGCATTGCTACAGTGGGTATGCTAAACTGCAGTATAACAACAGTCAACAGTCACAGGTGTAGGGATATTATTCAAACTATCTGTATTGCACAACACTAGACAGCGGAACTGCTAAACACACAGTACAAATCTCACGTACACATAATCTAACAATACAGATAACTGTAGTCTATAGTAAGGGCATGTTACCTGCTTGCTCCAGGTGGATGTGCTGGGTGGCTCCGGCCTCCATTACAACACATCTCAGAGGTTGATGTAGCTGTTGTCCAGGAGCCACCATACTTAGGAGCAGCTCCTCCGCTCTGGTGAGGGGGGGGATGAATGGCCACCCCACCACTTGTGGCAAGTTGCTGTCTTTGGATATCAGACGCATGCCACCGGACTTGTCTAATTAAATCACTGCAGTTGTGGCGTACCTGTTCATATGTCCGGTTATACATGCCTATGTTATTTACCTGACTAACAAGTTCCTGCCACAGTGCAGTCCACTCCTGCTGGTGCTGGCTGCTTCTGGAGAAGAGCAATGTGTACTGCTGCAAAAGGCTGTTGAGTATCATCTCTTTCTCATCCGCTGTGTACGCTGGGTTGTGTTGGTTGGCCATCTGGCTGAAAAAGATAGGAACAATATGTGTGAGAGTGTCCTGTGGCACACTTTACACCTTTACCCACAGATATCACTTTACTGACATATATACCAGCCTATTGTATGTCAGAGGTTACACACATTCAATAACACTTATTGGTTCTCAGGCCACAACTAACTAACACTGCCTGGCAGACTCTATATATCACACCACTATACAACAGTACCCGACACACTGTTTGTGACACATTGCACAACCTCAAGACAGGGGTGTTTATCCCACCAATGCACGAACAGAGATGTCATCCATTGTAAAGTACAGGTACAGTAGTACCAATCAACCACCCTAGTCATTGATGCCATAGCTCTGCCTAACAGATGTGTCCAGTTGTTACTATAGATGGCATATTGCTGTAACAGACTATATATGTTGCTGGATACACACGTTAACCCTGTAACACACATATGATTGCAGCCATTGTACAGGCATAATCACGCACACATCAGGCAAACATACAACGCACCACTGTATGCCAATACAGATGAGCATTACCTGTGTACCATACGGTGCTGTGTGCCACTACTTACACACCCTTATGCCTGCAGTCTGTCCTCTGTGCAGACTACAGGAAACACACATGACAGTGTTTCCAAGCAATGTGAACGCACACCATACTGTGCTGTTTAGGCCTACAGCTTCAGGTAGTACTACAGTTCATATTGGTGATGGATTCACCATCAGTACCACTCAATAAGCATACATGTATTGCTTTAGCCTACAATGAGACACCACATTCGTCAATGGAGAACTACGTCACATCATATGCCATACTACTATGTCTGCCTAACAGTACATTACACATCAGTTGCTGTCCTCATAGCTAGGATAGGCACTACCATGTCAGATGCAACATCACACTAAGCTATCACACATTTACAGACCTTGCACACATTCAGCATTACATTTATTCAACCTCACATAGCAGCTATTGCATTAAGTACATGTGTGAGTGCATAGTGTCATAGGTAGGTAATATGCTATTGGCCTTAGGGCCTACGGCAGACTAGCCATATGCTACCCTGGCCTTTGACACACATGTACTTTGATTTCACTTGCCCCTGTCAACCTGAACCACAGAGGTGTTTCCTGGGGTTTATTAACAATCTCCCACACAATCATCAGGGGTATTTATAACAACTGCTAAGGAGGAGCCTTGTTTGCTATTGCTATGTGGTCTATTCCAGTGTATGGCATATCTCTGAGATGGGAACCTATCCCTCCAGCATGTGCTGTTAAGTGAGCTGACAAGGTTTAGGGCCCTAGAGCGTGTATCCCCGAGGGATTGTGATATGTTGCCATGGTGGTTGTCACCCAGCTATGGGTGTGACCTACCTCTGTATGTCCAGCAGAGGTCACCTCTGTGTGGCCAGTATGCAATACAGTGTAGTTGTGGTTTTGTGAGGCAGTCTGCATAGGGCATCTGTTTATGGACAGTATTACCCTTTAGGAGGTCTGTCTGTGGTCTGTTCACCTGGTGTAGTTGTCATGTGAAGTACATACTACACAGGGCATTGTGATGAGTAGAGGGGAACTCTACCCTATACTTCCATAGATGACAGAACCCATTGTCATGACACATACCACACAGACAGATTACAGGTGTAGTGTGGCACTGTCTTCATCAAAGTGGAGGCTACTGTCCACCTGTGTCCCATGTTCCCTTATCACACATTCACTGTTAGGTAGATCTCTGCCTATGTGGTAGTTAATGGGTACACTGTTTTGGGAAGGTGGAATGGCACTGCAGTATCAACACTTGTCTACAGTCCATGCCTTGTTCACCACACACCTGTTGCGGTACATATGACCCTGTGTCTCTCTCTCTCTCTCACTCTCTCTCTCTATATATATATATATATATATATATATATATATATATATATATATATATAGATATATATATATATATATATCTATCCATATATATATATATATATATATATATATATATATATATATATATATATTAATATATATATATATATATATATATATATTTATATATGCATATCTATACACATACATGTACACATCCATTGCTGTACACATGGATGTACATATAGGCACATGTACAGTCCACCTTTCATGGTGGGGATATCACTTATGCGACAGTTGTGGGATGTACAGGTATGTGATTAAAATGCACAGTGTTGTGCAGAATGCATGTGGGTGTCCTCAGCCCTTGTAGCATTAGCAGGCCTCACTGTCTGTAACACATCAGATCTGACAAATCTGTCCCACAGCATTTAAACACCATATGACATATATCAACACTACCATAGCTGTCCTTAGGCATAGGCCTACTGGGCGGCCACCTAGGGCACCGCTCTAGCAGGGGTGCTTTTCCACTATTTATGTAGACACAAGGATGGGGGCACCAGGAAGTGTGGTAGTGGGTGCCGTGAGGCCCTTTTGTCTAGGGCACCAGTTGACCTAAGGCCACACCTGCGCACTGCATGCTGTCTTCTAGGCCACACACTACGACCTACATGGATATATGCACATATCAAACTTCACTGACAGATAGCTGTCCACCCTTCACAAACAGTTGCAGTATGTCCCTTGCCCTATGCACATGTGCAGATACAGATAGATACATACTGCTGCCACACATGGATGATTTGCAGTGTGTAGAGTACACTTCGGGAACATCTACAACATGCTAACACATACATGTGAGTTACATACCTTACCTTTGTATTTCCCTGCTCCGTGTGTTACGGTTTTGTAGTTTTTTTTTTTTATTGGTGGTTTGTTTTGGGTTTTTGCCCTCTATTTCGCCTTCCGTCTCTGTTTCTCACTCTGTTCTGTCTCTGTCTCAGTCTGTGTCTGTCTCTCTCTCACTCTCTATCTTACAGCACCTGCAATGATATAATTGCATGTGTGGACTGCAGGTACAGCCTGCTTTTCTTGGTATCTGCACTTGTGCATGTGACAGCCTCTGCACCAATTGCTGCCCACCATTCAGTAATTGCATGCAGCCTGCTGTTTGGTGATTGCATTACTCACTGTGATTGCAGCCCACTGCCATAAAATGCTAGGTTAGGTAGGCATAGCCCTTTCAGATTTCAAAGGTGGGGCTCATTCTTGTTTGCTCTGGACACCGTTGTGTCAGTCTGAAGGTTGGTATATGTCTCTTATCTGATGCTAGGGTTGTAACCAGTTATATACATGTTGTACTCATACCTGCATGTTGCTGCTTCCAGTACACACATCTCAGTGTAGATATATACGCACCCCTCCAAATGCTAACACAGGATACATGGGAGTATGTACTTTTTTCTCACTTACACAATTAACTGCCTTACAAATGTGGTTATTGCACTGTATTCCTGTGGCCAGTATTTATCCTGGTCTGATACTGTGTTGTGTTTGTAAGGTGCTACTGTAACATTATTCCCTGCTAGGATGGCTGGTTCTCCTTTCACAGTCATGTCATGCAATTCCACAACCACTGCTGGTAAAGACCCACAGAAAAGGGTTTGTGTTATACCATTCCTAATTTCCATTTACATTCCCTCATTGTAATGCATGATATATTTATTTCAGAACCAAGCTATTTGTATATCTGCTGTGGCTTAGTGGCAATTCATGCAATCTATTGTGTCAATGGTCTGGGGTTCAAGACTGGCAGAGGTTTTCATTTTGCTGCTCAGCAGAACAATGGCCCTGCCATAGAGTGACTAAGGCACTTTTAAGCAGTTGTAAGCAGGTTTGCACGGGTTTGCATGACGCTTAGCGATGCTTAGCTAAGCGCACACATGCACACAATCGCTTAATCCCACTTACTACTGCTTAAAAGTGCTTACTCCCGCTAACCCCCGCGCTAATTTCTTTGAAAGAAAAGAAAATGGGGAGATAGGAAAGTGGTGAAAAAGGGGGCACAGAGAGGGAAAGACTGTAGGGAAACAAGCTCGGGATGTGCAGGACGGGTGTAGGGAAGGTCCATAGCTGCCCATTTCTTTGCCAGCAACAGCTGTGCATATGTTGAAAATTTAGAGTGAAATTTGAAACCTTCCACCCCTGAGAGAGGGGTGAGGACAACATAGTTTGTTGTACTGCCAATTAGAATTATCAGTGTACATGTCCAATGGACATGTGTGCAAAATGGGAAGCTATGTGTGGGGCGTAATTTTTTTTCGGGTACAGATTGCCCTTTTTTTTTTTTTTTCAGGAGAGAGTGGAAAGTGAGGTAGAGGAAGTAGGGATATTTGGGGAGGTAGGTTGGGTAGGTAAACAAACAAGACAAACAAGACGCATACAGGGGCGGAGTATGACACATGGGGTGGGTGAACACAATTGACGGGGACGGATGTTTGGAAATCGCAAACCCATGAGCCCACAGATGTTAACAGTGGGACTGAGATCCCCACCCATGGA
Organism: Protopterus annectens; assembly: GCF_019279795.1. NCBI lineage: Eukaryota > Metazoa > Chordata > Ceratodontiformes > Protopteridae > Protopterus > Protopterus annectens. Next base: position 255,797,998 of record NC_056725.1, read on the forward strand.
CAGTCAGCACTGGACCTTCACAGACCCGAGGGTCACTGTGCTGGGGGCTGCGTAGGAGGGGCAGGCTCACCCGTGAGTCGCTCCACTCTCGCCTCAAGCTGGCATAGGTGATCAGCGACTAAATGCTGGATCTCCCTACGCACCACAACCTGGACCCTTCAGAGGGTGACAGGAGGCCCTTCTCTGCCCACGCTTGCAGGGGGGGTGAGCCCCATCCCCTGCAGTGCTTCAACCAGAAGGTGGCGCAGAACCTACGGAGGAGTGTGGCCCGGTCTGGGCACCAGACCTGCTGGTGCCAGGTGCAACTGCCAGCTGAGGAGGGACAGGTGGGTCCGCTGGGACCGGCCTTCCCATTCGTTCTGTGATTAGGTGTGTTCAATTACAACATAGACAACAGCATTCCAAGTTAGTTGTAACAGCATGCAGTAATATTCCCATTAACCCAACACACCAGGGTTACAACAGTTGAACAGCAAGCATAACACATGCATGTATTGAACGACAGTGGACATTCCAGCAGCATGCAGGGATGATTGTGGCAACAGGCCACCAAGATTGTGGTGTTTTAACAGGGGACATGCATCAAAGTAAGTGCAGATTTTATATAACAATAGGACATATGTCCCAACAAATGTTATGAGATTAGACATACCCATTGAGGTGTGGAATTGCATTGTTTATGCACATGGAGTAGGGTGTAAAAAGAAACCTCCATTAACATCTTATTAGTACTTTAACTGTACACTACATTCCTATTGACTGCAGGTGTATATCACCTACATGTATTCTTACACTAGGCAACATGCATTTGATTGCATTATGGGTTTTGCTACTTCATGATATACCTGGCCTATATCTGACATGGTAACTGTCCAGGATGCAGATGTTACTGCTACATACTTGTATTAAATTGACTTGTTTATGTATCTGCACATCTGGATGTGTTCACATGGCTTTTTCACTTGTTTTCACACAACCCTACTTTTCAGGTAGCACACTAAAATTTCTGGGGAACATCTTGACAGGCTACTCATGAGCCAGATTTACCTATACATGTCAGCCATTTCACAACTGTTTAGGACTGTTGCATACTTCACAGCTACTGGCACTTCCTTCATCCACTTTATGTGGGACTGCACTACTGGGGGTTGTCAGCACTTACTACAACAGAGTAACATATCTTCACTGCAAGGGTACAACAACATTTCTGAGTAACTGGCACATAAAAAATGCAAGTATTATACCTTTCTTATTTACATTAAAACTCTTTTCTACAGGCTCCCTCCTGTATTTGACATTACACTGCATACAGTAGACCTATTCATGACATGTTATACCTTTATTGATAGGTTGCAAGACTGTTTTACAGGCTCATTCACTTTTTATATATGACAGTGCATGTAGAGATAGTATTCCAGACATGTTTTTGCTTTATTCATGGGTTACTACACTCTATTCCTGGCTATCTGACTTACGACATGTAACAGTACATGCAGAGGATTTATTCAGGGAATGCATGTTTTATACTTTACAGCTACAGCCACTTCCTTCATCCACTTCCTATAGGACTGCAGAACTGTGGGTTGACAGCACCTAATACAACAGTACTATTTTTTATTGCAAGGGTACAACAACATTTCAAAGTAAGTGACACAGACACACTCCAAGTTTTATACCTTTATTAATTACATTGAACACTCTTTTCTACAAGCTCTCTCCTTTACTTGTTATTACAGTGCATACGGAAGACATATTTAGGGCATATTATACCTTTCTTGATAGGTTACAACACTCTTTTTCAGGCCTGCTCACTTATATGTTATGACAGTACATGCAGAGATAATATTCCAGACTTATTTTACCTTGATTGGTGGGTTAGTACACTCTATTTCTGGCTCACTGATGTTTGTTGTATAACAGTACATGCAGAGGATTTAATCAGGACATTTTATTGCTGTATTACTGGGCTTAAACACTTTTCTCATGCTGACTCACATATATCATGTAACAATACATGCAGAATATTTACTAACCTGCCTGGTGGCGCAACCTTAGCAGCCTATCTGCATAGGCTTGCTGATTCATAGCACAAGCACCTGCAGCTGTGGAGTAAATAAAGAGATATTGAGACATACCTATCCATTATTTAGACTATATTAGCTTATCTTACATACTGCATTCCATGGTTACCTACTTAGTAGTGGGGCATCCCACATTTGACGGGCCTCCTGGATCCACTGGTTCAGAAGGTCCTGCTTCTGCCTCTTCAGGTCTGCATGGTGGTGACGGACCTGCTCACTAGTCAGAGGGACGCCTGTGGCACTGGTGAGTTCATGAGCCAACCGGTTCCAAGCCTCAGCCTTATACTTAATTCCTTGGAACTGGCCCTGTAGGAGTCAAGTCTCATGCCGATGGACTAGGAGCCAAACCATATATCTTGACTCCTCGATGCCCCAGCGTTGCGCTCGAAAGCGTGTACCCTCTCCAGCACCAGACATTCTAACTGCAGATGGGAGCTACAATCAGTTATGGCGAGTATTTCTGCCTATGCGGCTTAAATTTGTCACATTTCCCGCACTTTTCTGTGATTGGCCATTTTTGAATATTCTCGGCTGACTGCAGACCTGCTTAGCAATGATTAATCATACATTTATTTCTATATATATGTTAACAGTGGATGTTTATTCTAAGCTGTTGTGGCTTAGTGGTTCAGTACTTTGATTATGGTGCACAGTGTCCTGGGTTCAAACCTTATCAATGCATTTTATTTTACTACTGTCCAGAAAAGTTAGGGGGCATGGCTGTGTTTAAGCAACTTTGCTCCACGTTGCCCGACGGTGCGCTGGTTGGCGCGGTGCGCACCTCCGTGCAAACAGATTGCGCTGGGTAAAGCGCTATTTAGCTATGAGCAACTACATTGCACTGGGTAAAGTGCGAGTTAGCTATGGGCAACTACATTGCGCTGGGTAAAGCGCGAGTTAGCTAGGGGCAACTATATTGTGCTGGGTGAAGCGCTGCTTAACTGCAAGCAATTTTATATTGGGATCCTTTAAAATATTTTTTTTATTCACTGATACATTGGCCATTTCACTGCTTTTTAGTTATGTTTAAACATATATCTTGGGTATTATTCCATATACTGATTTAAAAAATAAATACGAAAGGGAGTGGTGGGACTTGAACCGTGAATGCCTCTTTTTTGTGTGAACATTCTTCCATTACGCTATTGCTATTTGGTGTGATTTGCATAAACATTCTTTCTTATGCTCTTCCATGTCAGAATTGCTAACTGTAGCTAAGCAATGGGTACACCCACGCACACATGCGCAAATATGGGCAGCTATTTTGGGTATTTAAAAAAAAAATTAAGGTTATGCGTTTTAGATGTTTGATGGGGGTTTACAATATCACACAGTGAGGTGTTGGGTGCAGGGACATTTGAGCGGACCCTCTCTTGTTTATTTAATTTTATTTTCAACACTTGCAGGGGTGTGGACATTTAGACTGCTCAGCAGTCGGACAGGCCCCCTGCTTTCTTACACAATCCGTGTAGGACTTACGGTTGGGTCAGCGTGCCCTCATGCATATTCATGGCACGCTGGCGTCATACTGTTCAACTGCAGCCTCTGTGTAAGACTTATTAAGTCTTACACAGGGGATTTGTGAATCCAGGGGACTGTGTGTGAGGTATTAACTGGAAATTTTCTGCATTTGTTAAACATCTGTTTGTGTTTGTTTGTTTTGATTTCCTGCCAAGCAGTGTATTGTATAACTGTTTGCAGAGGCTTATCATAAAACTGATTGTTTGCAGAGGCTGTGTGTCTGAGCACATGTTCCAAGTCATCTCAGTTTAGCAAAACCTATTTTGCATTTTCAGTGAGAGTGAAGTGTTTATGGTCATTGGCTAATTGGGGCTATCTGGACTACGACTTGGAGTAAGCACCTCATTGGTTCTTTCAAGCTTTTTTTTAATGTTGTTTCAGGTTTCAATTTTTTTTGTTACTTAATAAGTTACCTTGTGAGTTCTTCTACCATTTCACATATAGCTAATCGGAGGAATAGCACTGAGCCAAACTCTGATCTGTGATTTATAAGTATCCTTTGCTTTGCTTATTTTTACTAGTTATTTAAAGCACTTTTATTGTCTGCTGCATACTTTTTACTGTATTTTATAGCTATAAATTAATCTGCACAGTTGTAATAAAATGTTATGCCTCACAAGGCCTGATAAATAAGGGTTTTACTGTCACGCTGTTTGTTAAGCTTTTCTAGCTAGTTTTACTGTGTGAGGTCTTAACAGGAAATTTTCTCCATTTTGTTAAACATCTATTTGTGTTTATTTGTTCTGAATTTCTGTCAAGGAGTGCATCATATAACTGATTGTTTGCAGAGGCTGTGTGTTTGATCACATGTTCCAGGCCATCTCAGTTTAGCAAAAGCCTTTTGCATTTTCAGTGAGAGTGAAGTGTTTATGGTCATTGGCTGATTTGGGTTACCTGAACTATGGCTTGGAGTAAGCACCTCATTGGTTCTTTCAAGCTTTTTTTTAAAGTTCTTTCAGGTTTCAACTTTCTTTTACTTACCAAGTTGCAGTGTTCAGGCTTCTGCCATTTCACATAGAGCTAATTGGAGGAAGAGCACTGAGCAAAAGTCTGATCTGGAATATGTAAGTATCCTGTTTTTTCCTTATTTTTACTAGTCATTTATAGACATTTTATTGTCTGCTGCATACCTTTTACTGTATTTTATAGCTATAAACTAATATGCACAGTTGTATTAAAATTGTCTGCCTCATAGGGCCTGATAAAGAAGGTTTTTACTGTATCACTGTTTGCAAATCTTTTCTAGTTAGTTTCACTCTTTCTGAGGTATTTACTGTAAATTTTCTCCATTTGTTAAAAATCAGTTTGTGTTTGTTTGCTCTGATTTCCTGCCACGGACTGTATCATATAATTATTTGCAGAGGTTGTTTGTCTGAACACATGTTCCAGGCCATCTCAGTTTAGCAAAAGCCATTTTCCATTTTCAGTGAGTGTGACGTGTATATGGTCATTGGTTAACTGGGGTTGCCTTCACTACAGCTTGGAGTAAGCACATCATTGGTTCTTTCAAGCTTTTTTTAAAAGTTATTTCAGGTTTCAACTTTCTTTTACATAAGAAGTTACCTTGTGAGTGTTACTGCCATTTCACACAGAGCTAATCGGGCGTAGAGCATTGAGCAAACTCTGATCTGTTATTTTTAAGTAACCTGTTTTTTGCTTATTTTTACTAGTAATCATAGTTCCCAACTGTCCCGAATTACTCGTTTTTCCCGAGTTTTGGGGTCCAAATAATGGAGTGCCAAAATTCCTGAGTGGCACCCCTTCATTTCTGATTTTTTTTCTTTTCCGCACTTTGTTTTTTTAGTTTTATTTTTTGCGCTTTGTGAGCTGATGTCATCACATGCGCAATGACGTCGGCTCCATCATCCTGTCAGAATTGAGCTTGCGCACGTATTTCCAGCTCTTGTTCAAATACTTTTGTGAGCAGGAAGTCGCCAGAGCCGGAAAGGATTTATTTAGAAGACTGGCTGTTTCTGGCGTTATTAGAAGGTGCTCACTGGAGTTATTATGGATTATTTAGAAGAAGCACGCTGGCTGGACAAGATGCTCACTCACTGTTTCTGGAGCCTGGCTGGATGTATTTAGAAGTAAGGCACCTAGAAATCGTATATATGTTCAGAAAGGGTGTGCTTGTGTGTCTGTGTGTGTGTGTGTGTGTGTGTGTGTGTGTGTGTGTGTGTGTGTGTGTGTGTATGTGTATGTGTGTGTATGCATGTTTGTTCACTAGGAATGTGTATGGTTATGTAATGTATGATTCGCACAAAGTATAAATGTCCCTGTTTCTACCTTTTTTCCAGATCTACAGTTTTATTACATATACTTTATTTTTATTTCCTGCCATTCTTTGAGATGATTCTTTTTATGACTGAAAATTATGTTGTGGGGTATGAGAATTTAGTGCCATTAGCTGATAAATCAGTCTGACTATGTAGAATCATGCAGGTACAAATGGCCTGTTGGAAGTTTGCCAGAAAAGCTTTGTTTTAAAGATGGCATTCCCAGGAAACTAATTAACAACACTATAGAGAGCAGATTACTTGGATTCTGTATTTGAAGGCTGTATTGTGCTGGTTTGATATAACAATGCTTCTTTTTACTTATCTTTCAGATAAAATACTGTTTAAAAGTTTTAATTGAAAAGTAGTTCACTGTGGTATACAGGTACTCATACACAGATAGGTAGCCAGACACAAAGAATGCTAGGTAAATATTTAACAGTGTCAATAAATGGTGTTTTCAAGAGTATTTCTAACATATGTCACGTTTAGCTACCTGGACTGACGTTCAAGGCATTAACAAAAAAAAATGTATTTCTGCTGGAAAAGTAAACTGCAGAAAAGTAACTAAATAATGTTACATGAATTAGTAGTTACAAGTTCTTTTGGCAATAGTCTTTCAACAAGATATTGTAAATTATGCTTTTCTTTTAAAAAATGTGAAAGATTGTTAGTGAGTACTTGGCACCTATAAAAAACATGGATAAGCAGTTGTCACCCTTTACTAAGTGATAATGGACTCCAGAGACAGTTTTTGTTAGACTTGTGTGACCATGCTGATACTAATTGTTTACAGTGCCATTTAATACCAGCTGCTGATTGCTACTTTTTTCTACGTAAATGGCAGTCATTTTTTAAGAATAGATACATTCTTGTGTGTGTGTGTGTGTGTGTGTGTGTGTGTGTGTGTGTGTGTGTGTGTGCGTGTGCAAAAGCCCCATTGTAATACACCTGGTGGCTAGAGGAACTCAGGCTCAAACCCTTTACCTTGGGTACAGAGTTTGAGGAGCCTAAAGTCCCTAGCCACCACAAATTGTAAATTTGTGCCTCATATTTTTGATCTGAGACTGTTCCTCATAAAGTCTGTGGTTTTCAGGATTTTTGTGGCAAATCACTGCCGGATTGAATTCATTAAATAATGACAGGTATTTGAATTTAAGACTTCATATTCTTCAGAAAATAAATGGTAACACAAAACCTTTTATTCTATCAAATTTCCTAAGTTTATAAGATCAGTATTTTAAAGTTGTTCCTATTTTGGGGCTGTATTCCCCCATTATTGGCTTTGTACAGGTTTTTTGTGCTAAGAGTTGAGAGCTATAGTGAGAAGTAAGAACTGAATTTGTATTCCCCTATTATTGGCTTTGTCCAGGATTTTTGTGCAAAGAGGTTTTTAGCTATGGCCCAAAGATAATATTTATCCAATACAGGCCAAATGCATTTGTTTGAATGTGGTGTGGGTTTCAATGCTGTTTCAATTAATATGAGTTTCAAGGACAGAGAAGTTTTAATGCAAAGTCTATTTTCATTGTGGGACAGTGTTGCTTAGTTTAGCAGATGACTATTGGTATTTGTGCATTGGGCTGTAAATGTAAAAATAAAATCCAAAGAATCATTGTATTAGTAAAGCAGTATGCACACATTAGTGTTTATGGTAAATGAGGTGAAATAGACAGTTAATGGGACATTGGAATGGCTGCAGGGGGACTCTGGTGCCATATTTTGGCTGTCTGTTCTTCAGTTTGCCTTTGAAAGTTGGTATCCCACAATTCCATTGGAGTGGATAGGGTTACATAATTATGTATGCAAATGTTATGTTAATCAGCGTGCAGATTTGTACCTATTTTTCAAGGGCCTTGTCCAGATTTTTGATGTTTCCAGTTTGAGAGGTATGCTAGTAATTTATAGCACTTTTATTGTCTACTGCATACTTTTTACAGTATTTTACAGATATAAAATAATCTGCAAAATTGTATTAAAATTGCCTGCCTCAGAGGGCCTGATAAATAAGGTTTTTACTGTCACACTGTTTCTTAATCTTTTCTTGCTAGTTTCAATGTGTATGAGGTATTAACTGGAATTTTTTTTTCCATTTGTTAAACATCTGTTTGTGTTTGTTTGTTCAGATTTCCTGCCAAGAGGTGTTTCTTATAACTGATTGGTTGCAGAGGCTTATCATATAACAGATTGTTTTCAGAACTTGTGTGTCTGAGCACATGTTCCAGGCCATCTTAGTTTAGCAAAAGCCATTTTGCATTTTCATTGAGAGTAACATGTTTATGGTCATTGGCTGATTGGGGTTACCTGGACTACGGCTTTGAGTAAGCATCTCATTGGTTCTTTCAAGCTTTTTTTAAAGGTGTTTCAGGCTTTAACTTTCTGTTACTTAAGAAGTTACCTTGTGAGTGTTTCTGCCATTTCACACAGAGCTAATCAGGGGAAGACCATTGAGCAAAACTCTAATCTGTGATATTTAAGTATCCTGTTTCTTGCTTATTTTTACTAGTTATATATAGCACTTTTATTGTCTGCTGCATTTTTTTTACTGAATTGTATAGCTATAAACTAATCTTCACAGTTGTATTAAAATTGTCTGCCTCACAAGGCCTGAAAAATAAGGTTTTTACTGTCACACTGTTTGTTAATCTTTTCTAGCTAGTTTCACTGTGTGTGAGGTATTAACTGGAAATTTTCTCCATTTGTTAAACATTTGTTTGTGTTTGTTTGTTGTGATTTCCTGCGAAGGAGTGTATGATATAACTGATTGCTTGCAGAGGCTGCGTGTCTGAGCACATGTTCCAGGCCATCTCAGTTTAGCAAAAGCCATTTTGCATTTTCAGTGAGAGTTAAGTGTTTATGGACATTGGCTGATTGGGGTTACCTGGACTGTGGATTGGAGTAAACACCTCATTGGCTCTTTTGAGCTTTTTTAAAGTTCTTTCAGGTTTCAACTTTCTGTTAATTAACAAGTTACCATGTGAGTGCTTCTGCCATTTCACATAGAGCTAAGTGGAGGAAGGGCACTGAGCAAAACTCTGATCGGTAATATGTATAATATACTGTTTTTTGCTTATTTTTACTAGTCATTTATAGCAATTTTATTGTCAGCTGCATACTTTTTACTATATTTTACAGCTATATACTAATATGCACAGTTGTAATTAAATTGTCTGCCTCACAGAGCCTGATAAATAAGATTTTTAATGTCACACTGTTTGTAAATCTTGTCTAGCTAGTTTCACTGTGTGTGAGGTATTAACTGGAAATTTTCTCCATTTGTTAAACATCGGTTTGTGATTGTTTGTTCTGATTTCCTGCCAAGGAGTGTATCATATAACTGATTGTTTGAGAAGGCTATGTGTCTGAGCACATGTTCCAGACCATTTCAGTTTAGCAAAAGCTATTTTGCATTTACAGTGAGACTGAAGTGTTTATGGTCATTGGCTGATTGGGGTTACCTGGACTACGGCTTGGAGTAAGCACCTCATTAGTTCCTTCGAGCTTTTTTTTTTAAAGTTGTTTCAGGTTTCAGCTTTCTGTTACTTAAGAAGTTACCTTGTTAGTGTTTCTGCCATTTTACACAGAGCTAATTGGAGGAAGGGCACTGAGTAAAACTTTGATCTGTGATATATAAGTATCCTGTTTTCTGATTATTTTTACTAGTAATTTAAAGGACGTTTATTGTCTAATGTATACTTTTTACTGTATTTTATAGCTATAAACTAATCTGCACAGTTGTATTACAACTGTCTGCCTCACAGCACCTGATAAATAATGTTTTTACTGCCACACTGTTTCTTAAAAAATTCTAGCTAGCTTTAATGTGTGTGAGGTATTAACTGGAATTTTTTTCATTTGTTAAACATCTGTTTGGGTTTGTTTGTTCTGATTTCCTGCCAAGGAGTGTATCATATAACTGATTGTTTGAGGAGGCTATGTGTCTGAGCACATGTTCCAGGCTATTTCAATTTAGCAAAAGCCATTTTGCATTTTTAGTGAGATCGCAGTGTTTATGGTCATTGGCTAATTGGGGTTACCTGGACTACGGCTTGGAGTAAGCATGTCATTGGTTCTTTCAAGCTTTTTTTAAAGGTGTTTCAGGTTTTAACTTTCTGTTACTTAAGAAGTTACCTTGTGAGTGTTTCTGCCATTTCACACAGAGCTAATCAGGGGAAGAGCATTGAGCAAAACTCTAATCTGTGATTTTTAAGTATCCTGTTTCTTGCTTATTTTTACTAGTTATATGTAGCACTTTTATTGTCTGCTGCATTGTTTTTTACTGAATTGTATAGCTATAAACTAATCTTCACAGTTGTATTAAAATGGTCTGCCTCACAAGGCCTGAAAAATAAGGTTTTTACTGTCACACTGTTTGTTAACCTTTTCTAGCTAGTTTCACTGTGTGTGAGGTATTAACTGGAAATTTTCTCCATTTGTTAAACATCTGTTTGTGTTTGTTGTGATTTCCTGCCAAGGAGTGTATGATATAACTGATTGCTTGCAGAGGGTCCGTGTCTGAGCAGATGTTCCATGCCATCTCAGTTTAGCAAAAGCCATTTTGCATTTTCAGTGAGAGTTAAGTGTTTATGGACATTGGCTGATTGGGGTTACCTGGACTATGGATTGGAGTAAGCACCTCATTGGCTCTTTTGAGCTTTTTAAAAGTTGTTTCAGGTTTCAACTTTCTGTTACTTAACAAGTTACCATGTGAGTGCTTCTGCCATTTCACATAAAGCTAAGTGGAGGAAGGGCACTGAGCAAAACTCTGATCGGTAATATGTATAGTATACTATTTTTTGATTATTTTTACTAGTCATTTAAAGCAATTTTATTGTCAGCTGCATAATTTTTACTATATTTTACAGCTATAAACTAATCTCCACATTTGTAATAAAATTGACTGCCTCACAGGGCCTGATAAATAAGATTTTTACTGTTACACTGTTTGTAAATCTTGTCTAGCTAGTTTCACTGTGTGTGAGGTATTAACTGAATTTTTTTTCCATTTGATAAACATCTGCTTGTGTTTGTTTGTTCTGATTTCCTTCCAAGTAGTGTATCATATAACTGATTGTTTGAGGAGGCTATGTGTCTGAGCACATGTTCCAGACCATTTCAGTTTAGCAAAAGCTATTTTGCATTTTCAGTGAGACTGAAGTGTTTATGGTCATTGGCTGATTGGGGTTACCTGGACTACGGCTTGGAGTAATCACCTCATTAGTTCCTTCGAGCATTTTTTTAAAGTTGTTTCAGGTTTCAGCTTTCTGTTACTTAAGAAGTTACCTTGTTAGTCTTTCTGCCATTTTACAAAGAGCTAATTGGAGGAAGGTCACTGAGTAAAACTCTGATCTGTGATATAAAAGTATCCTGTTTTCTGATTATTTTTACTAGTAATTTAAAGGACGTTTATTGTCTAATGTATACTTTTTACTGTATTTTATAGCTATAAACTAATCTGCACAGTTGTATTACAACTGTCTACCTCACAGCGCCTGATAAATAAGGTTTTTACTGCCACACTGTTTCTTAGAATTTTCTAGCTAGATTTAATGTGTGTGAGGTATTAACTGGAAAATTTTCCATTTGTTAAACATCTGTTTGGGTTTGTTTGTTCTGATTTCCTGCCAAGGAGTGTATCATATAACTGATTGTTTGAGGAGGCTATGTGTCTGAGCACATGTTCCAGGCCATTTCAATTTAGTAAAAGCCATTTTGCATTTTCAGTGAGACCACAGTGTTTATGGTCATACGCTGATTGCAGTTACCTGGACTATGGCTTCGAGTAAGGACCTCATTGGTTCTTTCAAGCTTTTTTTTTTTACAGTTGATTCACGTTTCAACTTTCAGCTACTTAAGAAGTTACCTTGTGAGTGCTTCTGCCATTTCACATAGTGTTAATTGGAGGAAGGGCAATGACCAAAACTCTCGTCTATGATATATAAGCATGCTGTGTTTTGCATATTTGTACACATTATTTATAGCACTTTTATTGTTTGCTGCATACTTTTTACTGTATTTTATAGCTATAAACTAATCTGCAAAGTTGGATTAAAACTGCATGCCTCACAAGTCCTGATAAGTAAGGTTTTTACCTTCACACTGTTTGTTAATCTTTTCTAGCTAGTTCCCTCTGTGTGAGGTATTAACAGGAAATTTTCTCCATTTGTTAAACATCTGTTTGTGCTTGTTCTGATTTCCTTCCTATGAGTGTATCATATAACTGATTGTTTGCAAAGGTGTATCATATAACTGTCTGCAGAGGCTATTTGTCTGAGCACATGTTCCAGACCATCTCAGTTTAGCAACAGCCATTTTGCATTTTCAGTGAGACTGAAGTATTTATGGTCATATGGTGACTGTGGTTACCTGGACTACAGCTTGAAGTAAGCACCTCATTTGTTCTTTCAAACTTTTTTTTAAAGTTGATTCACATTTCAACATTCTGTTACTTAAGAAGTTACCTTGTGAGTGATTCTGCCATTTCACATAGAGCTAATTGGAGGAAATGCACTGAATAAAACTCTGATCTGTGATATATAAGTATCCTGTGCTTTTTTTTACTAGTTATTTATAGCACTTTTGTTGTCTGCTGCATACTTTTTACTGTATTTTATAGCTTTAAGCTAATCTGTACAGTTGTATTAAAATTGTCTACCTCACAAGGCCTGATAAATAAGTTTTTTACTGTCACACTGTTTGTTAATCTTTTCTAGCTTGTTTCCGTCTGTGTGATGTATTAACTGGAAATTTTCTCCATTTGTTAAACATCTGTTTGTGTTTGTTTGTTCTGATTTCCTCCCAAGGAGTGTATCATGCAACTGATTGTTTGCAGAGGTGTATCATATAACTGGTTGTTTGCAGAGGCTGTGTGTCTGAGCACATGTTCCAGACCATTTCAGTTTAGCAAAAGCCATTTTGTATTTTCAGTAAGACTGAATTGTTTATGGTCATATGGTGATTGTGGTTACCTGGACTACAGCTTGGAGTAAGCTCCTCATTGTTTTTTTGAGCTTTTTTTTAAAGATGATTCACGTTTCAACTTTCTGTTACTTAAGAATTTACCCTGTGAGTGATTCTGCTATTTCACATAGAGCTAATTGGAGGAAGGGCACTGAATACAACTCTGATTTGTGATATATAAGTATCTTGCGCTTTGTTTATTTTACTAGTTATTTATAGCACTTTTATTGTCTGCTGCATACTTTTTACCTTATTTTATAGCTATAAACTAATCTGCACAGTTGTATTAAAATTGTCTGCTTCACAAGGCCTGATCAATAAGGTATTTACTGTCACACCGTTAGCTAGTTTCACTGTGTGTGAGGTATTAACTGGAAATTTTCTCCATTTATTAAACATCTGTTTATGTTGTTTGTTCTGATTTCCTCCCAAGGAGTGCATCATATAACTGCTTGCAGAGGCATATCATATAACTGATTGTTTGCAGAGGCTGTGTCTGAGCACATGTTCCAGGCCATCTCAGTTTAGTAAAAGCTATTTTGCATTTTCAGTGAGAGTGAAGTGTTTATGTTCATTGGCTCATTGGGGTTACCTGGACAACGGCTTGGAGTAAGCACCTCATTGGTTCTTTTGAGCTTTTTTTAACATTTCAGGTTTCAATTTTTTGTTACTTAAGAAGTTACCTTGTGAGTTCTGCCAATTGACATAGAGCTAATCGGAGGAATGGCACTGAGCAAAACTCTGATCTGTGAAATATACGTATCCTGTGTTTTGCTTATTTTTACTTGTTATTTATAGCACTTTTATTGTCTGCTGCATACTTTTTACTGTATTTTATAGCTATAAACTAATCTGCACAGTTGTATTAAAATTGTATGCCTCACACGGCCTGATAAATAAGGTTTTTACTGTTACACTGCTTGTTAAACTTTTCTAGCTAGTTTCACTGTGTGTGAAGTATTAACAGGAAATTTCCTCCATTTATTAAACATCTGTTTGTGTTTGTTTGTTGTGGTTTCCTGCCAATGAGTGTATCATATAACTGATTGTTTGCAGATGCTGTGTGTCTGAGCACATGTTCCAGGCCATCTCAGTTTATCAAAAGCCATTTTGCATTTTCAGTGAGAGTGAAGTGTGTATGGTCATTGACTGATTTGGGTTACCTTGACTATAGCTTGGAGTAAGCACCTCATTGCTTCTTTCAAGCTTTTTTTAAAATTCTTTCAGGTTTCAAATTTCTGTTACTTAAGTTACTGTGTGTGTGCTACTGCCATTTCACATACAGCTAATTGGAGGAAGGGCATTGAGCAAAAGTCTGATCTGTAATGTGGAAGTAAACTGTTTTTTCCTTATTTTACTAGGCATTTATAGACATTTTAATGTCTGCTGCATTCTTTTTACTGTATTTAATAGCTATAAACTAATCTGCACAGTTGTATTAAAACTGTCTGCCTCACAGGGCCTGATAAATAAGCTTTTACTGTCACACTATTTGTAAATCTTTTCTAGCTAGCTTCACTCTGTGTGAGATATTTACTGTAAATTTTCTCCATTTGTTAAAAATTGGTTTGTGTTTGTTTGCACTGATTTCCTTCCAAGGAGTTTATCATATAACTGATTGTTTGCAGAGGCTGTCTGTCTGAGCACATCTTCCAGGCCATCTCAGTTTAACAAAAGTAATTTTCCATTTTTAGTGAGTGTGAAGTGTTTATGGTCATTTCCTAAATGGGGTTACCTTCGCTATGGCTTGGGGTAAGCACATCATTGGTTCTTTCAAGCTTTGTTTTAAAGTTATTTCAGGTTTCAACTTTCTGTTACATAAGAAGTTACCTTTTGAGTGTTGCTGACATTTCAGACAGAGCTAATTTGGGGAAGACCATTGAGCAAAACATCTGATCTGTGATTTTTAAGTAACCTGTTTTTTGCTTATTTTTACTAGTAATTTATAGCACTTATATTGTCTTCTGCATACATTTTACTGTATTTTACAGATATAAACTAATCTGCACAGTTGTATTAAAATTGCCTGCCTCACAGGGCCTGATAAATTAGGTTTTTACTGTCACACTGTTTCTTAATATTTTCTTGCTAGTTTCAATGTGTATGAGATATTAACTGGAAATTTCCTCCATTTGTTAAACATCTGGTTGTGTCTGTTTGTTCACATTTCCTGCCAAGGAGTGTTTCATATAACTGATAGTTTGTAGAGGCTTATCATATAAAAGATTGTTTGCAGAGGCTGTGTGTCTGAGCACATGTTCCAGGCCATCTTAGTTTAGCAAAAGCCATTCTGCATTTTTAGTGAGAGTGAAGTGTTTATGGGCATTGGCTGATTGGAATTACCTGGACGACGGCTTGGAGTAAGCACCTCATTGGTTCTTTCAAGCTTTTTTTTAAAGGTGTTTCAGGTTTCAACTTTCTATTACTTAAGAAGTTACCTTGTGAGTGTTGCTGCAATTTCACACAGAGCAAATCCAGGGAAGAGCATTGAGCAAAACTCTGATCTATGATTTTTAAGTATCCTGTTTTTTGTTTATTTTTACTAGTTATTTATAGTGCTTGTATTGTCTGCTGCATTCGTTTTACTGAATTTTATAGCTATCTTCACAGTTGTATTAAAATTGTCTGCCTCACAATGTCTGAAAAATAAGGTTTTTACTGTCACACTGTTTCTTAATCTTTTCTAGCTAGGTTCACTGTGTGTGAGGTATTAACTGGAAATTTTATCCATTTGTTAAACATCTGTTTGTGTTTGTTTGTTCTGATTTCTTGCCAAGGAGTGTATCATATAATTGATTGTTTGAGGAGGCTGTGTGTCTGAGCACATGTTCTAGGCCATTTCAGTTTAGCAAAAGACATTTCTTGCCAAGGAGTATAAGCACCTCATTGATTCTTTTGAGTTTTGTTTTTTTTTTAAAGTTGTTTCAGGTTTCAACTTTCTGTAACTTAAGAAGTTACCTTGTTCGTGTTTCTGCCATTTCACACAGAGCTAATCAGCGGAAGGGTTCTGAGTAAAACTCTGATCTGTTATATATAAGTATTCGGTTTTCTGATTATTTTTACTAGCAATTTATAGTACTTTTATCATCTGCTGCATACTTTTTACTGTATTTTATAGATATAAACTAATCTGCACAGTTGTATTAAAATTGCCTGCCTCACAGGGCTTGATAAATAAGGTTTTTACTGCCACACTGTTTCTTAAAATTTTCTAGCTAGTTTCAATGTGTGTTTAGTATTAACCGGACATTTTCTCAATTTGTTAAACATCTGTTTGTGTTTGTTTGTTCTGATTTCCTGCAAAGGAGTGTATCATATAACTGATTGTTTGAGGAGGCTGTGTATCTGAGCACATGTTCCAGGCCATTTCAGTTTAGCAAAAGCCATTTTGCATTTTCAGTGAGAATAAAGTGTTTATGGTCATATGCTGATTGGGGTTAACTGTATTACGGCTTGGAGTAAGCACCTCATTGGTTGTTTCAAGCTTTTTTTTAAAGTTGATTCACGTTTCAACTTTCTGTTACTTAAGAAGTTAAATTGTGAGTGTTTCTGCCATTTCACATAGTGCTAATTGGAGTTAGGGCACTGAACAACACTCTGAACTGTGATTTATAAGTATCCTGTGTTTTGCTTATTTTTACAGGAGAGGCCCCAGGACTGCACCCTGTGGTACTGCACTTGTCACCTGTTTGAAGTCAGATTTGGAGTCTGCAACATTTACTGTGTGAGTGCTGTCAGTGAGCCAGTTGGCTATTCATCTTGTGACGTAGGAATTTATACCTAGTTTAGTGAGTTTAGCTATAATTACAGAATGGGGGATGGTGTCATAAGCTTTAGCGAGGTCAAGATAGGCTGTGTGAACCACCTTACTCTCATCTATGGCTTTGGTGACTGCCTCAAAGAAGTCAATCAGGCTCAGAAGGCATGATCTGCCTTTCACAAACCCAAACTGGGTGGGGTCCAGAGTTTGGAGATTACCAAAGTCTTTGTTTATGAGTTCCATGATGATACAATCCATGGCCTTGCAGACCAGGCTCATCAGGCTAATAGGGTGATAGTTCCCAGGATCAGGGGTGGCTCCCCGTTTTTTGGAGTGGGATAACTGTTGCTGTGCACCATTCAGTGGGCACAAAGCCTGACATGATAATATGACTGAACATGGTGCTTAGGTGAGGAGCCAGTTCATTCTGAAGTTCATGTAAAATGCAGCCTGGGATGTTTTCCGGTCCCATGGAGAATGTGTTTTGGGTTTTAGAGAGTGCAGCTTTTACCTGCATATATGTGATTACAGGGACTCTGCATTTTTCCTGTATAGATATGGACCCTTTAGGGGGTGAGAAGTGAGTAAAGTTAGCACTGAACCTATCTGCCAGGATGTTGGCAATATCAGTTGGTTCTGTAATATTTGTGCCGTTGTGCTGTAACTCAGAGCAGATCTGAGTGTTGCCATTGAGATTCTTGACATAGCTATAGAATGCTTTGTGGTTGCCCTTAAAATCAGTGGCAATTTTATTTTCGTAGCTAACTTTGGAGGATCTTATAAGGGTTCTCAATTTCTTACTGAGGCTGACCTGGGAGCTCCTCCACTCATGGGATTTTACTCTCTTTTACAACACTTTCTTCCTTCTGTTGTAGAGTTTGTTTATGGCAGGGGACCACCAGATTAGCTTCCTTTTTTTCGAGGATAGCGTCTTGGTTCTGTTTGGGATAGCATGATCCATGCACTCATGTAAGTGCTTATAGAGTGCATTTGTGCTGGATTCAGCAGTCGTAACTGTATTGCCCATCTGCATGGGTGTCATGAAGGTCACCACTTCTGTCTTAAGAAGCATGAAGTTGGCTTTAGAGAAATTTTTTACCATGGTTTCCTTAATGGTGGGTGGGGGCAGGATGTGGATATCTAGGGTAATTAGCTTATGGTTGGATCTGACCAACGAGGAGTTGACTTCAGGTGTGGAACACTGGCCACTTATGTTGGTATGACTAGGTCTAGGATATTGTTGCCTCTAATGGGGGTGTCGATAAGTTGATTCAGGGCATTGGAATTTATGAATTCCAGAAAGCGTTGAGTGAAGGAGTTGGTACATGAGTAGTTTTACCAGTTAATGGTGGGGTAGTTGAAATTGCCCATTATTAGGGTATTTGGTTGAACCATAATATTTTCCAGTATATCAAGAACAGAGGATAGGTATCCTGAGGCATGGTGGGAGACCTGTAGCAAGCTAAAATTTTGATTGCAGTTTTGTCCAGAGTTAGTTGCACTTGGATAACCTCGGATGCATTATGCTGCGCAACTAGCCTGGAGGTGTGCATATCCTTAATGAATTCAGACACACCACCACCTTTGGTGTTCTGGTCCAGGTTAGATGGCTGAAAAGTGTGGCATGAGTTATAGCCTGGTAATGCAGGATTGCTCTCAGGTCTCAGTCACTGCACAGATATCGATGTTCTCCATTTTAAGGAGTGCCTCAAGTGAGTGCACTTTGAGATTTAGACTTCTAGCATTGAGTAGCATTACCCTAAGTTTTTGCTTGCCTGTTCCTGTTACTGTGGTGCAAAGGAGTGTATCATATAAATAATTGTTTGCAGAGGCTGTGTGTCTGAGCACATATTCCAGGCCATCTCAGTTTAGCAAAAGCCATTTTGCATTTTTACTTAGAGTGAAGTGTTTATGGTCATTGGGTGATTGGGGCTACCTGGACTATGGCTTAGAGTAAGCACCTCATTGGTTCATTCGACTTTTTTTTTTTAAAGTTGATTCACTTTTCAACTTTTTGTTACTTAAGAAGTTACCTTGTGAGTGCTTCTGCCATTTCACATAGAGCTAATTGAAGGGAGGGTACCGAGCAAAACTCTGATCTGTGATTTATAAGTATCCTGTGTTTTGCTTATTTTTACTTGTTATTTATAGGACTTTTATTGCCTGCTGCATACTTTTTACTGTATTTTATAGCTATAAACTAATCTGCACAGTTGTATTAAAATTGTCTGCCTCACAGGGCATGATTAATAAAGTTTTCACTGTCACACTGTTTGTTAATCTTTTCTAGCTAGCTTCACTGTGTGTAAGGTATTAACTGGAAATTTTCTCCATTTTCTTCTGTTTATGTTCTGATTTCCTGCCAAGGAGTGTATCATATCACTGATTGTTTGAGGAGGCTTTGTGTCTGAGCACATGTTCCAGGCCATCTCAGTTTTGCAAAAGCCATTTTGCATTTTCATTGAGGCTTAAGTGTTTATGGTCATTGGCTGATTGGGGTTACCTGGACTATGGCTTGGAGTAAGCACCTCATTGGTTCTTTCAAGCTTTTTTTAAGTTGTTTCAGGTTACAACTTTCTGTTACTTAAGAAGTTGCCTTTTTAGTGTTTCTGCCATTTCACACAGAGCTAATTGGAGGAAGGGCACTAACCAAAACTCTGTTCTGTGATATATAAGCATCCTGTGTTTTGTTTATTTTTAATAGTTATTTATAGCACTTTTATTGTCTGTTGCATACTTTTTACTATATTTTAAAGCTATAAACTAATCTTCACAGTTGTATTAAAATTGTCTGTCTCACAAGCCCTAATAAATAAGGTTTTTACTGTCAAACTGTTTACTAATCTTTTCTAGCTAGTTTCACTGTGTGTGAGGTATTAACTGGAAATTTGTTTCCATTTGTTAAACATCTGTTTGTGTTTGTTTGTGCTGATTTCCTCCCAAGGAGTATGTCGTATAACTAACTGTTTGCAGAAGTGAATGATATAACTGATTGTTTGCAAAGGCTGTGTGTCTGAGCACATGTTCCAAGCCATTTCAGTTTCGCAAAAGCTATTTTGAATTTTCCGTGAGAGTGAAATGTTTATAGTCATTGGCTTATTGGGGTTACCTGGACTGCGGCTTGGAGTAAGCACCTCATCGGTTCTTTTGAGCTTTTTTTTTTTTAACGTTTTTTCAGTTTTCAGTTTTTTGTTACTTAAGAAATTACCTTGTGAGTGCTTCTGACATTTCACATACAGCTAATCAGAGGATTGGCACTGAGCCAAACTCTGATCTATGATATATAAGTATCCTGTGTTTTGCTTATTTTTACTAGTTATTTATAGCACTTTTATTGTCTGCTGCATACTTTTTACTGTATTTTATAGCTATAAACTAATCTGCATAGTTGTATTAAAATTGTCTGCCTCACAGGGCCTGATAAATAATCTTTTCTAGCTAGCTTCACTGTGTGTGAGGTATTAATTGGAGATGTTCTCCATTTGTTAAACATCTGTTTGTTTTTGTTCATAGGTTCATAGGTTCATAGGTAGGTACTTGGCTATCAACCCAAGGGCCTATGAAAGCCTAGCCAATAAGGTTCCTAGGCTTATACCACCCAAGAAAGTTTATTTCCTGTGCCCCTGTTGAGCAGAGCCACAGAAGTGATCCCTGGGGTGTATTTCCTATTTCCCATCCACTCATCAAGATTTTTCTTTTTTTTTTTTCAAAACAGGTTTATTGTTTTAACATATAAGAGAAATATCATAACAATTTTATGCAAGTAATTAAAAATAGGTATTATTATAATATTCAACAAAACAACTAAAGTATTTACAAAGACATCCACTACAATCAGATCAATTAATTAAACTAAAATACCGTGCTATTGAAATTAGAATTTTTTTAACAAATTTTGTAAATTATCCCATACAATATAATATGATGTTTTTCTAGTTGTTCTCATTCTAATTGTGCTTATTTCCATATGGCACATTATATTCATAACATTTTTAAATCCATTGAACGAAGGAGGTGTATCTGAAATCCAATTTCTAGTTATTATTTTCCTGGCCACTGCTAGGATAGACCATAACAAGGGAAGCTTAATCTTTTTAACATATTGAGGTACAGGTGTGTTGAATAATATAAGAGACTTAGAAATAATGAAATTATCTGTAAAAAGAGCCTGCAAAAATTCATTAATTGACTTCCAGTATTCTTTCAACTTCATACAGTCATAAAACATATGAGCCCAGTCAGCATTAATTTCTACATTACATCTCTTACATAGATTATCTTTATTATTAATTTTATTCATCATCAAAGGTGTATAAAAAGATCTATGTAAAAATTTCCATGTATAAAGTCTCCAGACAATGGAAGATGTAGTTCTATAAGCAGATTCCAATATATATTGTTTATCTTGTTGAGTTGGTGGGTCCCCATTAATAGAGGTGAAAATCAAGATTTTTCTTGAAGAGTGCTAATGAGGAACTTTGCTTCACATAGATGGGTAGCTTGTTCCAGAGTATAGGAAGTATCTGGGATAGGAATCTATCCTTCCAGCATGTCCTGTTTATTGTGGTGACAAGGTTTAGGTCCCTAGATAGTGTAGCTCAGAGAGATTGGGATTTCTTTAGGTGTAGCATGTCCAACAGCTCTGTGTTTAGCATAGCTTTATATGTTAGGCAGAGATCTCCTCAGAGTAGGCAATATACTACAGAGTAAAGCTGGAATTTTTTGAGAGTGTCAGTGTAGGGCATCTGTTTGCCGCCAGTAATTCTTTTTGTGTGATACTTCTGTGGCCTTTCCAGCTGCTGCAGATTTCTTGTGAGGTACATTCCAAAAAGGGTACTGTACTCAATAATGGGTCTAATGAGCGCTGAGTAGAGGGAAACAATGACCTTTTTTTTCCTGGTTGAGAAACTTTTTGTGATGAGGTGTGCCACATAGATAGATTTCCTGACTACTGTGGCAATATGATTATCAAAGGAGAGACTACTGTCCACCTGGGTCCCAAGTTCTCTTATCACACATTTGGTCTTAAGTAGATTGCCGTTTATGTGGTAGTTCATGGGTTCAGAGTTTTTACCAAAGGTGATGACAATGCACTTTTTGGCACTGAGCTTGAGGCCATGCCTCTGACACCAGGCATCTGTCTCAGTGAGGTCCTTCTGTAGGATGTCCACATAATTTGGGGACTTGACTATGGCTCCTAGTTTGCAGTCATCTGCAAACTTCGTTAGCCAGAGACCTTCTGTGTTAGCCTGTAATTGAAAGAAGTAGATACCAAACAGGAGAGGTCCCAGGACTGAACCCTGTGGTACTCCACTTGTCACTGATTTGAAGTCAGATTTTGAGTCTGCAACTTTTACAGTGTGGGTTCTGTCAGTGAGCAAGTTGGCAACGCATCTTGTGATGTAGGGGTTTATACCTAGTTTAGTGAGTTTAGCTATAATTCCAGAATGGGAGATGGTATCAAAAGCCTTGGTGATGTCAAGATAGGCTGTGTGAACCACCTTACCCTCATCTACGGCTTTGGTGACTGCTTCAAAGAAGTCGATCAGGTTCAGAATGCATGATCTGCCTTTCACAAACCAGAACTGGGTGGAGTCCAGAGTTTGGAGGTTACCAATGTCTTTCTTTATGAGTTCCATGATGATACGTTCCATGGCCTTGCAGACCAGGCTCATCAGGCTAATAGGACAATAGTGGCCAGGATCAGTGGTGGGTCCCCCTTTGTGGAATGGAATATCTGTTGCTGTGCACCAATCAGTGAGCACAAAGCTTGATGTCAGACTATGACTGAACATGGTGCTTAGGTGGGGAGCTAGTTTGTTCTGAATTTCATGTAAAACGCAGCGTGGGATGTTGTCAGGTCCCATGAATGCTGTGTTTTTGGTTTTAGAGAGTGCAGCTTTTACCTGCATAGACATGATTACAGGGAGTCTGCAATCTTCCTGTATAGATATGGGCCCTTTAGGGGGTGAGAGGGGGGTAAAGTTAGCACTGAACCTATCTGCCAGGATGTTGGCAATATCAGTTGGTGATGTAATTTGTATGCCATTGTGCTGTAACGCAGAGCAGATCTGGGTGCTGCCATTGAGATTCTTGACATAGTTATAGAATGCTTTGTGGTTGCCCTTAAAATCAGTGGTGATTTTGTTTTTGTAGCTAGCTTTGGAGGATCTTATAAGGGATCTCAGCTTCTTACTGAAGCTGACCATGGAGCTCCTCCACTCATGGGATTTTACTCTCTTTTGCAACAATTTCTTCCTTCTGTTGTAGAGTTTGTTTATGACAGGGGACCACCAGATTATCTTCCTTTTTTTGGAGGATAGCGTCTGTTTGGGACAGCATGATCCATGCACTCGTGTAAGTGCTTATAGAGTGCATTTGTGTAGGATTCAGCAGTTGTAACTGTATTGTCCATCTGCATGGGTGTCATGAAGTTCACCCCTTCTGTTGTAAAAAGCATGAAGTTGGCATTGGAGAAATTTGGTCTAGGGTTTCTATAATGGTGGGTGGGGGCAGGATGCGGATATCTAGGGTGGTTAGCTTATGGTCGGATATGACCAATGAGGAGTTGACTTCAGGTGTGGAACACCGGTCACTCATGTTGGTAATGACTAGGTCTAGGATATTGTTGCTCCTGGTGGGGGTGTGGATAAGTTGATCCAGGGCATTGGAATTTATGAATTCCAGAAAGCATTGAGTGAAGGAGTTGGTACATGAGTAGTTTTACCGGTCAATGGTGGGGTAGTTGAAATCACCCATTATTAGGGTATTTGGTTGAACCGTAATATTTCCCAGTATATCAAGAAAAGAGAAGTATGAATCCTGGGGTATGGTGGATGATCTGTAGCAAGCTACAATTTGGATTGCAGTTTTTCCCCAGAGTTAGTTGCACTTGGATAACCTTGGATGCATTATGCTGTGCAACTAGCCTGGAGGTGTGGCTATCCTTAATGAATATGGACAAACCTCCACCTTTGGTGTTCTGGTCCAGGTTAGATGGCCAAAAAGTGTGGTATGAGTTATAGCCTGGTAATGCAGGAGTCATCTCTAGAGCCTTGAACCAGGTCTCAGTCACTGCACAGATATCAATGTTCTCTATTTTAAAGAGTGCTTCGAGTAAGTACATTTTGAGATTTTGACTTCTAGCATTGAGTAGCATTACCCTCACTTTTTGCATGCTTGTTCCTGTTACGGTGGTGCAAAGAAGTGTATCATATAACTGATTGTTTGCAGATGCTGTGTGTTTCAGCACATGTTCCAGGCCATCTCAGTTTAGCAAAAGCAATTTTGCATTTTTAGTTAGAGTGAAGTGTTTATGGTCATTGGGTGACTGGGGCTACCTGGACTACGACTTGGAGTAAGCACCTCATTGGTTCTTTCAAGCTTTTTTTTTTTTTTAAAGTTGTTTCAGGTTTCAACTTTCTGTTACTTTAGAAGTTACCTTGTGAGTGCTTCTGCCATTTCACACAGAGCTAATCAGATGAAGGGCTCTTACCAACACTCTGATCTGTGATATGTTAGTATCCTGTATTTTGCTTATTTTTACTAGTTATTTATAACACTTTTATTGTCTGATGCATACTTTATACTGTATTTTATTGCTATAAAGTAATCTGCACAGTTGTATTAAAACTGTTTGTATTAAAACTGTTTACTGCTGTCACACTGTTTGTAAATCTTTTATTTTTC
>NC_056725.1:255822784-255860284 GCF_019279795.1 Protopterus annectens
AAGTTCCAGGCCATCTCAGTTTTGAAAAAGCCATTTTGCATTTTAAGTAAGAGTGAAATGTTTATGGTCATTGGCAGATTAAGGCTACCAGAACTACAGCTTAAAGTAAGCCCATCATGTGTGCTTTCAAACTTTTTTTAAAGTTTATTCACATTTCAACTTTCTGTTACTTAAGAAGTTACCATTTGAGTGCTTTTGCCATTGCACATAGAGCTAACTGGAGGAAAGGCACTGAGCAAAACTTTGATCTGTAATATGTAAGTATCCTTTTTTTTCTTATTTTTACTAGTCATTTATAGCAATTTTATTATCTGTTGCATCCTTTTTACTGTATTTTATAGCTATAAACTAATCTTCACAGTTGTAATAAAATGTTCTGCCTCACATGGCTTGATAAATAAGGTTTTTACTGTCACACTGTTTTTAAATCTTTTCTAGCTATTTTCACTCTGTGTGAGGTATTAACTGAAAAGTTTTTCCCTTTGTTAAACATCTGTTTGTGTTTGTTTGCTCTGATTTCCTGCCAAGGAGTGTATTATATAACTGATTGCTTGCAGAGACTTTGTGTCTGAGCACATGTTCCATGTCATCTCAGTTTAGCAAAAGCCATTTTGCATTTACAGTGAGAGTGAAGTGTTTATGCTCATTAGCTGATTGGGGTTACTTGGACTATGGTTTGGAGTTAGCACCTCATTGGTTCATTCAATCTTTTTTTTAAGTTGCTTCAGGTTTCAACTTTCTGGTACTTAACATGTTACCTTGTGAGGATTTCTGCCATTTCACACAAAGCTAATTGGAGGATAGGCACTGAGCAAAACTCTGATCTAAGATATATAAATATCCTGTTTTTTGCTTATTTTTAGTTGTTATTTATAGCACTTTTATTGTCTTCTGCATACATTTTACTGTATTTTATAGCTATAAAATAATCTGCACAGTTTATTAAAACTGCCTGCCTCACAGGGCCTGATAAATAAGGTTTTTACTGTCACACTGTTTGTAAATCTTTTCTAGGTATTTTCACTGTGTGTGATGCATTTACTGGAATTTTTCCATATTTGTTCAACATTTGCTTGTGCTTTTTTCTTCTGATTTCCTGTCAAGGAGTGTATCATATAACTGATTGTTTGCATAGGCTCTGTATGTGAGCAAATGTTCCAGGCCATCTTGGTTTAGCAAAAGCCATTTTGCATTTTCTGTGAGAGAGAATTGTATATGGTCTTTCGGTGATTGAGGTTTCCTGAAATATGGCTTGGAGTAAGCACCTCATTAGTTCTTTTGAGCTTTTTTAAAGTTGTTTCAGGTTTACACTTTTTGTTACTTAAGAAGTTACCCTTGTGAGTGCTTCTGCCATTTCACACAGAGCTAATCGGAGGAAGGGCACTGTGCATAACTCTGATCTGTGAAATATAAGTATCTTATTTTTTCATTATTTTTATTAGTTATTTATAGCAATTTTATTGTCTGCTGCATACCTTTTACTGTATTTTATACATATAAACTAATCTGCATCATTGAATTAAAATTGCCTGCCTCACAGGGCCTTATAAATAAGGTCTTTACTGTCACACATTTTATAAATATTTTCTAGCTAATTTCACTGTGTGTGAGGAATTAACTCAAAATTGACTCCATTTGTTAAACATCTGTTTGTTTTTGTTTGTTCTGATTTCCTGCCAAGGAGTGTATCATATAACTGATTTTTTTGCAGAGGCTGTGTGTCTGAGCACATGTTCCAGGTCATCTCAGTTTAGCAAAAGCCATTTTGCATTTACAGTGAGAGTGAAGTGTTTATGCTCATTAGCTGATTGGGGTTACCTGGAGTACAGCTTGGAGAAAGAACCTCATTGGTTCTTTCAAGCTTTTTTTTAAAGTTGTTTCAGGTTTCAACTTTCTGTTACTTAACATGTTATCTTGTGAGTGTTTCTGCCATTTCACACATAGCTAATCAGAGGATTGGTACTGAGCAAACCTCTGATTAAAGATATATAAATATCCTGTTTTTTGCTTATTTGTAGTTGTTATTTATAGCACTTTTATTGTCTGCTGCATACATTTTACTGTATTTTATAGCTATAAGCTAATCTTCACAGTTTATTAAAATTGTCTGCCTCACAGGGCCTGGTAAATACGTTTTTACTGTCACACTATTTGTAAATCTTTTCTAGCTAGTTTCACTGTGTGTGAGGTATTTACAGGGAATTTTCTCCATTTGTTAAACATTTGCTTGTGCTTCTTTGTTCTAATTTCCTGCCAAGGAGTGTATCATATAACTGATTGTTTGCACAGGCTGTGTGTCTGAGCACAACTTCCAGGCCCTCTCAATTTAGCAAAAGCCATTTTGCATTTTCAGTGAGAGTGAAGTGTTTATGGTCTTTGGCTGATTGAGGTTATCTGGTCTATGGCATGGAGTAAGCACCTCATTAGTACTTTTGAGCTTTTTTAAAAGTTGTTTCACGTTTACACTTTCTGTTATTTAAGAAGTTACCTTGTGAGTGCTTCTGCCATTTCACACAGAGCTAACTGGAGGAAGGGCACTGAGCAAAACTCTGATCATTGAAATATAAGTATTTTGTTTTTTGATTATTTTTACTAGTTACTTATGGCACTTTTATTGTCTGCTGCATTCTTTTTACTGTAGTTTATAGCTATAAACTATCCTGCACAGTTGTATTAAAATTGTCTGCCTCACAGGACCTGATTAATAAGGTATTTCCTGCCAAGGGGTGTATCATATAACTGACTGTTTGCAGAGTCTGTACATCTGACCAAATGTTCCAGGCCATTTCAGTTTGGCAAAAGCCATTTTGCA
This sequence comes from Protopterus annectens, assembly GCF_019279795.1. Lineage (NCBI taxonomy): Eukaryota > Metazoa > Chordata > Ceratodontiformes > Protopteridae > Protopterus > Protopterus annectens. Next base: position 255,825,597 of record NC_056725.1, read on the forward strand.
TTTTTAGTGATAATGAAGTGTTTATGGTCTTTGGCTGATCGGTGTTACCTGGACTATGGCTTGGAGTAGAGCACATCACTGGTTCTTTCGAGCTTTTTTTAATGTTGTTTCATGTTTCAACTTTCTGTTACTTAAAAAGTTACCTTGTGAGTGTTTCTGCCATTTCACACAGAGCTAATCGGAGGAAGGCCATTGAGCAAAACTCAGATCTCTGATATAAACGTATCATGTTTTTTGCTTATTTTCACTATTTATTTATAGCACTTTTATTGTCTGCTGCATACTTTTACTGTATTTTATACCTATAAACTAATCTGCACAGTTGTATTAAAATTGCCTGCCTGATAAATAATGTCTTTACTGTCACAGTTTGTAAATTTTTTCTAGCTACTTTCACTGTGTTTGAGGTAGTAACTCAAAATTTACTCCATTCGTTAAACATCTGTTTGTGATTCTTTGTTTTGATTTTTTGCGAAGGAGTGAATCATATAACTTATTGCTTGCAGAGGCTGTGTGTCTGAACACATAATCCAGGCCATCTCAGTTAAGCAAAAGCCATTTTGCATTTTCAGTGAGAGTGAAGTGTTTATAGTCATTGTCTGATTGGGGTTACCAGGGCTATGGTTTGGAGTAAGCACTTCATTTTTTTCTTTTGAGCTTTTATTTAAAGTTGTTTCAATTTTAAACTTTCTGTTACTTAAGAAGTTACCTTGTGAGTGCTTCTGCCATTTCACACAGAGCTAATTGGAGGAAGAGCATTGAGCAAAACTCTGATCTGTGATATATAAGTATCCTGTTTTTTGCTTATTCTTACTAGTTATTTATAGCACTTTTATTGTCTACTGCATAAGTTTTACTGTATTTTATAGATATAAACTAATCTGCACAGTTGTATTAAAATTGTCTGCTTCACAGGGCCTGATAAATAAGGTTTTTACTGTCAAACTGTTTCTTAATCTTTTCTAGCCAGTTTCAATGTATATGAGGTATTAAGTGGAAATTTTCTCCTTTTGTTAAACTTCTGTTTGTGTTTGTTTGTTTGTTCTGATTTCCTGTCAAGGAGTGTATCATATAACTGGTTGTTTTAAGAGGCTGTGTGTCTGAATACATGTTCCAGGCTATCTCAGTGTAGCAAAACCCATTTTGCATTTTCAGTGAGACTGAAGTGTTTATGGTCATAGGCTTATTGGGGTTACCTGGACTATGCACCTCATTGGTTCTTTCAAGCTTTTTTTTAAAGTTGATTCACTTTTCAAATTTCTGTTACTTAAGAAGTTACCTTGTGAGTGCATCTGCCATTTCACATAGAGCTAATTGAAGGGAGAGCACTGAGCAAAACTCGGATCTGTGATATGTAAGTATCCTGTGTTTTGCTTATGTTTACTAGTTATTTATAGCACTTTTTTGTCTGCTGCATACTTTTTACTATATTTTATAGCTATAAACTAATCTGTACAGTTGTATTAAAATTGTCTGCCTCACAAGGCCTGATAAATAAGGTTTTTACTTTCACACTGTTTGTTCATCTTTTCTAGCTAGTTTCACTGTGTGTGACGTATTAACTGGAAATTTTCTCCATTTGTTAAACATCTTTTTGTGTTTGTTTGTTCGAATTTCCTGCCAAGGAGTACATCATATAACTGATTGTTTGCAGAGGCATATCATATAACAGATTGTTTGCAGAGGCTGTGTGTCTGAACACATAATCCAGGACATCTCAGTTAAGCAAAAGCCATTTTGCATTTTCAGTGAGAGTGAAGTGTTTATGATCATTGGCTGATTGGGGTTACATGAACTACCGCTCAGAGTAAGCACCTCATTGGTTCTTTCGAGCTGTTTTTAAAAGGTATTTCAGTATTCAACTTTCTGTTAATGAAGAAGTTACCTAGTGAGTGTTGCTGCCATTTCACACAGAGCTAATCGGAGGAAGGGCACTGAGCAAAACTCTGATCTGTCATACATGAATATCCTATTTTTTTGCCTATTTTTGCTAGTTATTTATAGCACCTTTATTGTCTGCTGCGTACCTTTTACTGTGTTTTAAATCTGTAAACTAATCTGCACAGTTGTATTGAAATTGCCTGCCTATCAGGGGCTGAAAAACAAGGTGTTTAGTGTCTCACTGTTTGTAAATCTTTTCTAGCTAGTTTCACAGTGTGTGAGGTATTAACAAGAAATTTTCTCCACTTGTTAAACATCTTTTTGTTTTCTTTTTTCTGATTTCCTGCCAAGGAGTGTATCATATAACTGATTGTTTGGAGAGGCTGTGTGTCTGAGCACATGTTCCAAGCCTTCTCAGTGTAGCAAAAGCCATTTTGCATTTTCTGTGAGAGTGAAGTATTTATGGTCATTGGCTGATTGGGATTTCCAGGGCTATGGTTTGGAGTAAGAACCTCATTGGTTCTTTAAAGATTTTTTTTAAAGTTGTTTCACGTTTCAACTTTATGTTACTTAAGAAGTTACCTTGTGAGTGCTTCTGCCATTTCACACAGAGCTAATGAGAGGAAGGGCACTGAGCAAAAGACTGATCTGTGAAATATAAGTATCTTGTTTTTTGCTTATTTTTACTAGTTATTTTTATCACTTTTATTGTCTGCTGCATTCTTTTCATTGTAGTTTATAGTTTTAAAGTAATCTACACAGTTGTATTAAAATTGTCTGCCTCACAGGACCTGATTAATAAGGAATTTACTGTCAAATTGTTTGTAAATCTTTTTAGATAGTTTCACTGTGTGTGAGGTATTAACTGGAAATGTTATCCATTTGTTATATATTTATTTTTGTGTTCTTTTTTCTGATAATATATATAATATATAAACTAATCTGCACAGTTGCATTAAAATTGTCTGCCTTACAGGGCCTGATAAATTATGTTTTTACTGTCACACTGTATGTAAATCTTTTCTAGCTAGTTTCACTCTGTTTGATGTATTAACTAGATATTTTCTCCATTTGTTAAACATCTGTTTGTGTTTGTTTGTTCCGATTGCCTGCCAAGGAGTCTATTATATAGCTGACAATTTGCAGAGGCTGTGGGTATAAGACCATGTTCCATGCCATCTCAGTATAGCAAAAGCCATTTTGCATTTTCACTGAGAGTGAAGTATTTATAGTCATTGGATGATTGAGGTTACCTGGACTAAGGCTTGAAGTAAACACCCCATTGGTTCTTTCAAGCTTTTTCTAAAGTTGTGTCATGTTTCAACTTTCTGTTACTTAAGAAGTTACCTTGTGAGTGTTTCTGCCATTTCACAAAGTGCTAATCGGAGGAAGGCCACTGAGCAAAACTCTGATGTATGATATATAAGTATCCTGTTTTTTGCTTATTTTTACTAGTTGTTTATAGCACTTTTATTGTCTGCTGAATACTTTTTACTGTATTTTACAGCTATAAACTAATCTGCACAGTTGTATTAAAATTGTCTGCCTCACAGGGCATGATAAATAAGGTTTTTACACAGTTTGTATATCTTTACTAGCTGGTTTCTCTGTGTGAAAGGTATTAACTAGAAATTTTCACCCTTTGTTAAACATCTGTTTGTGTTTGTACTTATTTTCTGCCAAGGAGTGTATGATATAACTGATTACTTGCAGAAGCTGTGTGTCTGAGCACAAGTTCCAGGCCATCTTGGTTTTGAAAAAGCCATTTTGCATTTTAAGTGAGCGTGAAATGTCTATGGACATTGGCAGATTGCAGTTACCTGAACTATGGCTTTGAGTAAGCACCTCATGGGTTCTTTTGAGCTTTTTATAAAGTTGTTTCAGGTTTCAACTTTCTGTTACCCAAGAATTTACCTTGTGAATGCTTCTGCCATTTCACACACAGCTAATTGGAAGAAGAGCATTAAGCAAAACTCTGATCTGTGATATATAAGTATCCTGTTTTTTGTTTATTTTTACTAGTTATTTATAGCACTTTTATTGTCTGAGGCATACTCTTTACTGTATTTTACAGCTATAAACTAATCTGCACAGTTGTATTAAAATTGTCTGCCTTGCAGGGACTAATAAATAAGGTTTTTGTTTCTCAATGTCTGTCAGCCTGGGATGACATGCTCGACAAGCCACGATGCTTCGCTAGGGACGGCTTGCACTTGTCACCCCTGGGCTTTCAGATATTGGCAAAGGCTCTTGCTACCCCCATAGTGCCTTTTTTAGGCAAGGCTCAAAAGACAAACCCACCTCCATAGGTATCACAAGGGATAAGAAACTAAGAGTAATGCTACTCAATGCCAGAAGTCTAAACCTCAAGATGCACGCACTCGAAACTCTCCTTAGCATGGAGAACATCGATATCTGTGCAGTAACAGAAACCTGGTTCAAGGCTCCCGAGAGCACCCCAGCACTACCAGGTTATACCTCATACCATGCTTTTCGGCCCCAAAACTTGGACCGGACCACAAAAGAAGGGGGAGTATTAATATTCGTCAAAGATACCCACACCTCCAGGTTGGTGGCACGAAGCATCAGAGACTATCCATGTGCAACTAACTGTGGGTAAAACTGCCTTCCAGTTTATAGCCTGCTACAGACCACCCTCCCAAACACAGGAACCCCACTTGGCCTTCCTGAGAATACTGGAAAATATGAAGGTCTCTCCAGACACCATTATATTGGGCGACTTCAACTACCCAAACATAGACTGGGAGCATTACTCTAGCTCCAACACCCTAGCCCAAAGGTTGCTAGAATTTATAAACTCAAATGCTATTGAACAACTTGTTACCACTCCCACAAGAGGGGAAAACATACTGGACCTGATCATCACCGACATGGGGACACTATGCTCCAGACCAGAAGTGTATCCCTCACTGGTAAGATCAGACCATAAACTAATCTCACTGGATATTCACATCCCGACCCCACCCCCTGCCCAGAAAACCACAGTGAAAAACTTCTCTAAAGCAAATTTCACACACCTCAAAACCAAGGCGAAATCCTTCAAAGCCCCCGGGCCTGTGGAAAATACGGCCCAGACCACAGAATCCTTTATAAACGCATTCTATGAACACCTTCAGGAATGCATGGATCATGCAATCCCAAATAAAACCAAGACCCAATCCTCCAAAGGCAGACGTCCTGTCTGGTGGACCCCAGCCATAAACAAACTATACAATAGAAGGAGGAAGCTACTACATGATAGCGCAAAATCCCAAAAAGGGAAGGCATCTCTGATCAGTATTAGCAAAAAACTACGGGCACTCATAAAATCGTCTAAGGCCAGCTTCGAGAGAAAAATTGCACAGGACACTAAGGATAATCACAAGGCTTTCTTTAGTTATGTTAGGAACCTGGGTGGGAATTCCCAGATATGTTCAGAATTAGTCCAAAGTGACAAAAAATACACCGAGCCCACAGACATTGCCAACATCCTAGCTGACAGGTTCAGTGCAAATGTCTCACCCCTCTCCCCACCAAAAGGGCAAATATCTATCCCAACAGAGTGCTGTGCCCCTGACATCTCAGATGCTCAGGTAAGAGCCGCCCTCTCCAAAGCAAAAAACACAGCATCAATGGGACCAGATGGTGTCCCAGGCTGTCCATGAACTCCAAGAAGAGCTAAACCCAAACATAAAACTACTGTTCAATCTTAGCCTTACTACAGGATATGTACCCAAAGAGTGGCGTACAGCAACAGTGGTCCTTCTCCACAAAGGTGGTACCTCAACGGATCCTGGAAACTATCGCCCCCTAAGCCTGACTAGCTTGGTCTGCAAAGCTATGGAAAGGATCATCATGGACCTCATAAATAAAGATATTGGGGACCTACAGACACTGGATCCTACCCAGTTTGGCATTGTTAAGGGCAGATCCTGCCTCTTAAACCTGGTTGATTTCTTTGAAACAGTCACCAAGGCCATTGACGAGGGGAAGGTGGTCCACACAGCCTACCTGGACCTCGCAAAAGCCTTCGATACAATACCCCACTCGGGCATTATAGATAAGCTCACCAGCTTAAATATAAACCCCTATGTCACTAGATGGGTTGCAAACTGGCTCAAGGACAGAACCCACATGGTTAGAATTGCTGGAGCCATGTCAGACTCCAAACCAGTTACAAGTGGTCACAAGGCTCAGTCCTGGGACCTCTCTTGTTCGGTATAGATTTCTCGGTGGTACAGGCCAACACGGAAGGACTGTGGCTGACCAAGTTCACAGATGACTGCAAACTGGGTGCCATAATCAACTCTCCAGCCGACACAAGCATCCTCCAAAAGGGCCTCATAGAAACAGACAACTGGTGCCAGAGCCATGGCCTCAAGCTAAACGCCAAAAGTGTATAGTCATCCCTTTGGCAAAACAAAGTGCCCACAAATTACCACATAGGTGGTAATCCATTAAGTACAGAAGAAGTCATTAGGGACCTGGGGACCCAAGTTGATAGCAATCTCTCATTTGACAACCACGTGGCCAAAGTGGTTAGAAAAACATTTTATATAGCCCACCTAATCATGAAGGGATTCACATCTAGATCAGGGAGGTCTTCGTACTTTACTCATCCCTCATCAGACCTATAATTGAGTACAATGCCCCTTTTGGGATGTACCTTACCAGACACCTGCAGCAACTGGAAATACCCCAAAAGTACCTCACCAAGAGGATCAAAGGGCTCAAACAGATGCCATATGCTGCCCCGTTAAAGAAACTCCAGCTCTACTCAGTGGCATACCACCTGCTCAGAGGCGATCTGTGCCTGACGCATAAAGCCATGTCCAACCCGGAATTAATGGACATGCTGCACCTCAGAAAATCCAAATCCCATCGAGCTACGCGCTCGAGAGACTTGAATCTCAGCACTGAAATAAATAGGACATGCTGGAGGGACACATTCATAACCCAGAGGCTCCCTTCACTCTGGAATAAAATCCCAGTCCAGGTTAGGCAGAGTCCCACATTGACTCTCTTCAAGAGGAATCTTGATGAGTGGATGGGAGATCGTAGGTTTACCCCGGCTATCACTTCTGTGTCACTGTTAGACAGAGGCACAGTATACTAACCTCAAAAAAAGGCATAGCAAAATCAATTTAAAATGGGTGGTGAAAGCCAAACACACTCTGGCTAGGCTTATAAATGCCCTAGGTCAGATAGCCTAGTATGAACCTATGAACCTATGAACCTATAAATCTTTTCTAGCTAGTTTCACTTTGTATGAGGTATTAACTGGAAATGTTCTCCATTTGTTAAATATCTGTTTGTGTTTGTTTGTTCTTATTTCCTGTCAAGGATTGTATCATATAACTGATTGTTTGCAGAAGCTTTGTCTCTGATCACATGTTCCAGGTCATCTCAGTTAAGCAAAAGCCATTTTGCATTTACAGTGAGAGTGAAGTGTTTTTGCTCATTGTCTGATTAGGATTACCTAAACTACGGTCTGGAGGAAGCACCTCATTGGTTCTTTTAAGCTGTTTTTTTAAGTTGTTTCAGGTTTCAACTTTCTGTTACTTATGTTACCTTATGAGTGTTTCTCCCATTTCAAACAGAGCTAACTGGAGGATAGGCACTGAGGAAACTCTGATCTAAGATATATAAATATCCTGTTTTTTGCTTATTTTTAGTAGTTATTTATAGCACTTGTATTGTCTGCTGCATACGTTTTACAGTATGTTATAGCTATAAACTAATCTGCCTGGTATATTAAAATTGTCTGCCTCACAGGTCCTGATAAATAAAGTTTTTACTGTCACACTGTTTGTACATCTTTTCTAGCTAGTTTCACTGTGTATGCGGTATTTACTGGAAATTGTTTTCATTTGTTAAACATTTGCTTTTGCTTCTTGATTCTGATTTCCTGCCAAGGAGTGTATCATGTAACTGATTGTTTACATAGGCTGTGTTTCTGAGCACATGTCCCAGGCCATCTCAGTTTAGAAAAAAGCCATTTTTTATTTTCAGTGAGAGTGAAGTGTTTATGATCATTGGTTGGTTGGGGTTACCTGAAATACATCTTGGAGTAAGCACCTAATTAGTTCTTTTGAGCTTTTTTAAAGTTCTTTCAGGTTTAAACTTTCTGTTACTTAAGAAGTTACCTGTAAGTACTCCTGCCATTTCACACAAAGCTAATCGGAGGAAGGGCACTGAGCAAAACTCTGATCTTGAAATATAAGTATCTTGTTTTATGCTTATTTTTACTAGTTATTTATAGCACTTTTATTGTCTGCTGCATTCTTTTTTCTGTAATTTATAGCTATAAACTAATCTGCACAGTTGTATTAAAACTTTCTACCTCACAGGACCTGATTAATAAGGTATTTACTGTCACACTGTTTGTAAATCTTTTCTGGCTAGTTTCACTGTGTGTGAGGTATTAACTGGAAATTTTCTCCATTTGTTAAACATCTGTTTGTGTTTGTTTCCTCTGATTGCCTGCCAAAGAGTGTATCACATAACAGATTATTTGCAGATGCTGTGTGTCTGAGCACATGTTCCAGGCCATCTCAGTTAAGCAAAAAACATTTTCCATTTTCAGTGAGAGTGAAGTGTTTATGGTCATTGGCTGATTGGGGATACCTGGACTACGGTTTGGAGTAAGCACATCATTGGTTCTTTCAAGCTTTTAAATTGTTTCAGGTTTTAACTTTCTGTTACTTGAGAAGTTACCTTGTGAGTGTTTCTGCCATTTCACACAGTGCTAATCAGAGGAAGGCCACTGAGCAAAACTCTGATCTGTGCTATATCAGTATCCTGTTTTTGCTTATTCTTACTAGTTATTTACAGCACTTTTATTGTCTGCTGCATACTTTTTACTGTATTTTACATCTATGAACTAATCTACACAGTTGTATTAAAATTGTCTGCCTCAAAGGGCATGATAAATAAGGTTTTTACCGGCACACTGTTTGTAAATGTTTTCTAGCTAGTTTCAATGTGTGTGAGGTGTTAACTGGAGATTTTCTCCATTTGTTAAACATCTGTTTGTTTTTGTTTGTTCTGATTTCCCACCAAGGAGTGTATCATATAACTGATTGTTTGCAGAGGCTGTGTGTATGACACCATGTTCCATGCCATCCCTGTTTAGCAAAAGCCATTTTGCATTTTCACTGAGAGTGAAGTATTTATGGTCATTAGATGATTGGGGTTACCTGGACTACGGCTTGGAGTATCCAATTCATTGGTTCTTTCAAGCTTTTTCTAAAGTTGTTTCACGTTTCAACTTTCTGTTACTTAAGAATTACCTTTTGAATGTTTCTGCCATTTCACACAGAGCTAATCGAAGGAAGGCCACTGTGCAAAACTCTGATCTGTGATATATAAGTATCCTGTTTTCTGATTTTTTTTACTAGTTATTTATAACACTTTTATTGGCTTCTGCATAATTTATACTGTATTTTATAGCTATAAATTAATCTGCACAATTTACTAAAATTGTTTGCCTCACAAAGCCTGATAAATAAGGTTTTTACTGTGACACTGTTTGTAAATATTTTCTAGCAAGTTTCACTGTGTGTGTGGTATTTTCTGGAAATTTTTTCCATTTCTTAAACATTTGCTTGTGCTTCTCTGTTCCGATTTCCTGCCAAGGAGTGTATCATATAACTGATTGTTTGCATAGGCTGTGTGTCTGAGCACATGTTCCAGTCCATCTCAGTTTGGAAAAAGCCATTTTGCATTTTTATTGAGAGGGAAGTGTTCATGGTCATTGTCTTGTTCAGTTTAACTGGACTACAGCTTGGAACCTCATTATTTCTTTTGAGCTTTTTTTAAAGTTGTTTCAGGTTTCACTTTTTTTTACTTAAGAAGTTACCTTGTGAGTGCATCTGCCATTTCACACAGAGCTAATCTGGGAAATGGCACTGAGCAAACTTCTGATCTGTGTAATATAGTTATCTTGTTTTTCACTTATTTTTACTAGTTATTTACAGCACTTTTATTGTCTGCTGCATTCTTTTTACTGCAATTTATAGCTATAAATTTATCTACACAGTTGTATTGAAATTGTCTGACTTACAGGACCTGAATAATAAGATATTTACTGACACACTGTTTGTCAGTCTTTTCTAGCTAGTTCCACTCTGTGTGAGGTATTAACTGGAAATGTTCTCCATTTGTTAAAAATCTGTTTGTGTTTGTTTCTTCTGATTGCCTGCCAAGGAGTATATCATATAACTGATTGTTTGCAGAGGCTGTGTGTCTGAGCACTTGTTCCAGGCCATTTCAATTAAGCAAAAAACATGTTCCATTTTCAATGAGAGTGAAGTGTTTGTGGTCATTGGCAGAATGGGGTTATCTGGACTACGGCTTGGAGTAAGCAACTCATTGTTTTTTTTTCAAGCTATTTAATTTTTTACAGGTTTCAGCTTTCTGTTACTTAAGAAGTTACCTTGTGAGTGTTTCTGGCATTTCACACAGTGCTTATCGGAGGAGGTCCACTGAGCAAATCTCCGATCTGTGATATATATATATAAATATTCTTTTTTTGCTAATTTTGACTAGTTATTTATAGCACTTTTATTGTCTGCTCTGTACTTTCTACTGTATTTTATAGCTATAAACTAATCTGCCAAGTTATATTAAAATTGTCTGCCTCACAGGGCCTGATAAAATAGGGTTTTACTGTCACACTGTTTGTATATCTTTACTAGCTAGTTTCTTTGTGTGAGAGGTATTAATTGGAAATTTTCACCATTTGTTAAACATCTGTTTGTGTTTGTTCTGATTTCCTGCCAAGGAGTGTATGATATAACTGATTATTTGCAGAGTCTGTGTGTCTGAGCACAATTTCCAGGCCATCTCGGTTTTAAAAAAGCCACTTTGAATTTCAAGTGAGAGTGAAATGTTTATGGTCATTGGCAGATTGCGGATACCTGAACTATGGCTTGGAGTAGGCACCTCATTGGTTCTTTCGAGCTTTTTTTAATGTTGTTTCAGGTTTCAACTTTCTGTTACCTAAGAAGTACCTTCTGAATGCTTCTGCCATTTCACACAGAAACAATCGGAAGAAGAGCATTAAGCAAAACTCTGATTTGTGATATATAAGTATCCTGTTTTTTTCTTATTTTTACTAGTTATTTATAGAACTTTTATTGTCTGCTGCATACTTTTTACTGTATTTTACAGCTATGAACTAATCTGCACAGTTGTATTAAAATTGTCTCCCTCACAGGGCATGATTAATAAGGTTTTTACTGTCACATTTGTATATCTTTTCTAGCAGTTTTCTCTGTGTGAGAGGTATTAGCTGGAAATTTTCACCATTTGTTAAACATCTGTTTGTGTTTTTTTGTTATGATTTCCTGCCATGGAGTGTATGATATAACTGATATTATTTGCAGAGTCTGTGTGTCTGAGCACAAGTTCCAGGCCATCACAGTTTTGAAAAAGCCATTTTGCATTTTAAGTAAGAGTGAAATATTTATGGTCATTGGCAGATTAAGGCTACCAGAACTACAGCTTGAAGTAAGCACATCATTTGTGCTTTCAAACTTTTTTTAAAGTTGATTCACGTTTCAACTTTCTGTTACTTAAGAAGTTACCATATCAGTGCTTTTGCCATTGCACATAGAGCTAACTGAAGGAAAGGCACTGAGCAAAACTCTGATCTGTAATATGTAAGTATCCTTTTTTTCTTATTTTCCTAGTCATTTATAGCAATTTTATTATCTGTTGCATCCTTTTTACTGTATTTTATAGCTATAAACTAATCTTCACAGTTGTAATAAAATGTTCTGCCTCACATGGCTTGATAAATAAGGTTTTTACTGTCACACTGTTTTTAAATTTTTTCTAGCTATTTTCACTCTGTGTGAGGTATTAACGGGAAAGTTTTTCCATTTGTTAAACATCTGTTTGTGTTTGTTTGCTCTGATTTCCTGCCAAGGAGTGTATTATATAACTGATTGTTTGCAGAGACTTTGTGTCTGAGCACATGTTCCAGATCATCTCAGTTTAGCAAAAGCCATGTTGCATTTACAGTGAGAGTGAAGTGTTTATGCTCATTTGCTGATTGGGGTTACTTGGACTACAGCTTGGAGTTAGCACCTCATTGGTTCATTCAATCTTTGTTTTAAGTCGCTTCAGGTTTCAACTTTCTGTTACTTAACATGTTACCTTGTGAGGGTTTCTGCCATTTCACACAAAGCTAATCGGAGGATAGGCACTGAGGAAAACTCTGATCTAAGATATATAAATATCCTGTTTTTTTGCTTATTTTTAGTTATTTATAGCACTTTTATTGTCTGCTGCATACATTTTACTGTATTTTATAGCTATAAAATAATCTGCACAGTTTATTAAAATTGTCTGCCTCACAGGGCCTGATAAATAAGGTTTTTACGGTCACACTGTTTGTAAATCTTTTCTAGCTATTTTCACTGTGTGTGATGCATTTACTGGAAATTTTACATATTTGTTCAACATTTGCTTGTGCTTTTTTGTTCTGATTTCCTGCCAAGGAGTGTATCTTATAACTGATTGTTTGCATAGGCTGTGTATGTGAGCAAATGTTCCAGGCCATCTCAGTTTAGCAAAAGCCATTTTGCATTTTCTGTGAGAGAGAATTGTATATGGTCTTTGGGTGATTGAGGTTTCCTGAAATTCGGCTTGGAGTAAGCACCTCATTAGTTTTTTTGAGATTTTTTAAAGTTGTTTCAGGTTTCCACTTTCTGTTACTTAAGAAGTTACCCTTGTGAGTGCTTCTGCCATTTCACACAGAGCTAATCGGAGGAAGGGCACTGTGCATAACTCTGATCTGTGAAATATAAGTATCTTATTGTTTCATTATTTTTACTAGTTATTTATAGCATTTTTATTGTCTGCTGCATACGTTTTACTGTATTTTATACCTATAAACTAATCTTCATCATTGAATTAAAATTGTCTGCCTCACAGGGCCTTATAAATAAGGTCTTTACTGTCACACAGTTTATAAATCTTTTCTAGCTAGTTTCACTGGGTGTGATGTATTATCTCAAAATTTACTCCATTTGTTAAACATCTGTTTGTTTTTGTTTGTTCTGATTTCCTGCCAAGGAGTGTATCATATAACTGATTATTTGCAGAGGCTATGTGTCTGAACACATGTTATATGCCATCTCAGTTTAGCAAAAGGCATTTTGCATTTTCACTGAGAGTGAAGTATTTATGGTCATTAGATGATTGGGGTTACCTGGTCTATGGCTTGGAGTATCCACTTCATTGGTTCTTTCAAGCTTTTTCTAAAGTTGTTTCACGTTTCAACTTTCTGTTACTTAAGAAGTTACCTTCTGAGTGTTTCTGCCATTTCACCCAGAGCTAATCGAAGGAAGGCCACTGTGCAAAACTCTGATCTGTGATATATATAAGTATCCTGCTTTCTGCTTTTTTTTACTAGTTATTTATAACACTTTTATTGGATTCTGCATACTTTATACTGTATTTTATAGCTATAAACTAATCTGCACAGTTTATTAAAATTGTCTGCCTCACAAAGCCTGATAAATAAGGTTTTTACTTCACACTGTTTGTAAATATTTTCTAGCAAGTTTCACTGTGTGTGTGGTATTTACTGGAAATTTGTTTCCGTTTGTTAAACATTTGCTTGTGCTTCTCTGTTCTGATTTCCTGCCAAGGAGTGCATCATATAACTGATTGTTTGCATAGGCTCTGTGTCTAAGCACATGTTCCAGGCCGTCTCAGTTTAGAAAAAGCCATTTTGCATTTTTATTGAGAGGGAAGTGTTTATGGTCACTGTCTTGTTCAGTTTACCTGGACTACAGCTTGGAACCTCATTATTTCTTTTCAGCTTTTTTTAAAGTTGTTTCAGGTTTCACTTTTTGTTACTTAAGAAGTTACCTTGTGAGTGCATCTGCCATTTCACACAGAGCTAATCGGGGAAATGGCACTGAGCAAAACTCTGATCTGTGTAATATAATTATCTTGTTTTTCACTTATTTATACTAGTTATTTATAGCACTTTTATTGTCTGCTGCTTTCTTTTTAGTGTAATTTATAGCTATAAACATATCTACACAGATGTATTGAAATTGTCCGACTCACAGGACCTGATTAATAAGATATTTACTGTCACACTGTTTGTCAGTCTTTTCTAGCTAGTTCCACTCTGTGTGAGGTATTAACTGGAAATTTTCTCCATTTGTTAAAAATCTGTTTGTGTTTGTTTCTTCTGATTGCCTGCCAAGGAATGTATCATATAACTGATTGTTTGCAGAGGCTGTGTGTCTGAGCACTTGTTCCAGGCCATCTCAGTTAAGCAAAAAACATTTTCCATTTTCCATGAGAGTGAAGTGTATGTGGTCATTGCCAGAATGGGGTTATCTGGACTACGGCTTGGAGTTAGCACCTCATTGGTCCATTCAATCTTTTTTTTAAGTTGCTTCAGGTTTCAACTTTCTGTTACTTAACATGTTACCTTGTGAGGGTTTCTGCCATTTCACACAAAGCTAATCGGAGGATAGGCACTGAGGAAAACTCTGATCTAAGATATATAAATATCCTGTTTTTTGCTTATTTTTAGTTATTTATAGCACTTTTATTGTCTGCTGCATACATTTTACTGTATTTTATAGCTATAAAATAATCTGCACAGTTTATTAAAACTGTCTGCCTCACAGGGCCTGATAAATAAGGTTTTTACGGTCACACTGTAAATCTTTTCTAGCTATTTTCACTGTGTGTGATGCATTTACTGGAAATTTTCCATATTTGCTCAACATTTGCTTGTGCTTTTTTGTTCTGATTTCCTGCCAAGGAGTGTATCATATAACTGATTGTTTGCATAGGCTGTGTATGTGAGCAAATGTTCCAGGCCATCTCAGTTTAGCAAAAGTCATTTTGCATTTTCTGTGAGAGAGAATTATATATGGTCTTTGGGTGATTGAGGTTTCCTGAAATACGGCTTGGAGTAAGAACCTCATTCGTTTTTTTGAGCTTTTTAAAGTTGTTTCAGGTTTCCACTTTCTGTTACTTAAGAAGTTACCCTTGTGAGTGCTTCTGCCATTTCACACAGAGCTATTCGGAGGAAGGGCACTGTGCATAACTCTGATCTGTGAAATATAAGTATCTTATTGTTTCATTATTTTTACTAGTTATTTATAGCATTTTTATTGTCTGCTTTATACTTTTTACTGTATTTTATACCTATAAACTAATCTGCATCATTGAATTAAAAGTGCCTGCCTCACAGGGCCTTATAAATAAGGTCTTTACTGTCACACAGTTTATAAATCTTTTCAAGCATGTTTCACTGGGTGTGAGGTATTAACTCAAAATTTACTCCATTTGTTAAACATCTGTTTGTTTTTGTTTGTTCTGATTTCCTGCAAAGGAGTGTATTATATAACTGATTGTTTGCAGAGGCTATGTGTCTAAACACATGTTCCAGGCCATCTCAGTTTCTTTCAAGCTTTTTTTTAAAGTTGTTTCAGGTTTCAACTTTTTGTTACTTAACATGCTATCTTGTGAGTGTTTCTGCCATTTCACACAGAGCTAATCGGAGGATTGACACTGAGCAAACCTCTGATCAAAGATATATAAATATCCTGTTTTTTGCTTATTTTTAGTTGTTATTTATAGCACTTTTATTGTCTGCTGCATACTTTTTACTGTATTTTATAGCTATAAGCTAATCTTCACAGTTTATTAAAATTGCCTCACAGGGCCTGGTAAATATGTTTTTACTGTCACACTATTTGTAAATCTTTTCTAGCTATTTTCACTGTGTGCGAGGTATTTACTGGGAATTTTCTCCATTTGTTAAACATTTGCTTGTGCTTCTTTGTTCTAATTTTCTGCCAAGGAGTGTATCATATAACTGATTGTTTGCACGGGCTGTGTGTCTGAGCACAACTTGCAGGCCCTCTCAATTTAGCAAAAGCCATTTTGCATTTTCAGTGAGAGTGAAGTGTTTATGGTCTTTGGCTGATTGAGGTTACCTGGTCTATGGCATGGAGTAAGCACCTCATTAGTCCTTTTGAGCATTTTTAAAAGTTGTTTCACATTTACACTTTCTGTTATTTAAGAAGTTACCTTGTGAGTGCTTCTGCCATTTTACACAGAGCTAATTGGCAGAAGGGCACTGAGCAAAACTCTGATCATTGAAATATAAGTATCTTGTTTTTTGATTATTTTTACTAGTTACTTATGACACTTTTATTGTCTGCTGCATTCTTTTTACTGTAATTCATAGCTATAAACTATCCTGCACAGTTATATTAAAATTGTCTGCCTCACAGGACCTGATTAATAAGGTATTTACTGTCACACTGTTTGTAAATCTTTTCTAGCTAGTTTCACTGTGTGTGAGATATTAACTGGAAATGTTCAACATTTGTTAAAATCTGTGTTTGTTCTTATTTCCTGCCTAGGAATGTATCATATAACTGATTTTTTGCAAAGTCTGTGTGTCAGACCAAATGTTCCAGGCCATCTCAGTTTGGCAAAAGCCATTTTGCATTTTCAGTGATAATGAAGTGTTTATGGTCTTTGGCTGATCGGTGTTACCTGGACTACGGCTTGGAGTAGAGCACATCACTGGTTCTTTCGAGCTTTTTTTAATGTTGTTTCATGTTTCAACTTTCTGTTACTTAAAAAGTTACCTTGTGAGTGTTTCTGCCATTTCACACAGAGCTAATCGGAGGAAGGCCATTGAGCAAAACTCAGATCTCTGATATAAACGTATCATGTTTTTTGCTTATTTTCACTATTTATTTATAGCACTTTTATTGTCTGCTGCATACTTTTTACTGTATTTTATAAATATAAACTAATCTGCACAGTTGTATTAAAATTGCCTGCTTCACAGGGCCTGATAAATAAGGTTTTTACTGTCAAACTGTTTCTTAATCTTTTCCAGCTAGTTTCAATGTATATGAGGTTGTTTGTTAAACATCTGTTTATGTTTGTTTGTTTGTCCTGATTTCCTGCCAAGGAGTGTATCATATAACTGTCTGTTTTAAGAGGCTGTGTGTCTGAGTACATGTTCCAGGCTATCTCAGTGTAGCAATACCCATTTTGCATTTTCAGTGAGACTGAAGTATTTATGGTCATAGGCTTATTGGGGTTACCTGGACTATGGCTTGGAGTATGCACCTCATTGGTTCTTTCAAGCTTTTTTTTAAAGTTGATTCACGTTTCAAATTGCTGTTACTTAAGAAGTTACCTTGTGAGTGCATCTGCCATTTCACATTGAGCTAATTGAAGAGAGAGCACTGATCAAAACTGTGATCTGTGATATATAATTATCCTGTGTTTTGCTTATGTTTACTAGTTATTTATAGCACTTTTTTTGTCTGCTGCATACTTTTTAATGTATTTTATAGCTATAAACTAATCTGCACAGTTGTATTAAAATTGTCTGCCTCACAAAGCCTGATAAATAAGGTTTTTACTTTCACACTGTTTGTTCATCTTTTCTAGCTAATTTTATTGTGTGTGATGTATTAACTGGAAATTTCCTCCATTTGTTAAACATCTCTTTGTGTTTGTTTTTTCTAATTTCCTGCCAAGGAGTATATCATATAATTGATTGTTTGCAGATTCGTATCATATAACAGATTGTTTGCAGAGACTGTGTGTCTGAGCACATGTTCTAGGCCATCTCAGTTTAGCAAAAGCCATTTTGCATTTTCAGTGATAGTGAAGTGTTTATGATCATTGGCTGATTGGGGTTACATGAACTACCGCTCAGAGTAAGCACCTCATTGGTTCTTTCGAGCTGTTTTTAAAAGGTATTTCAGTATTCAACTTTCTGTTAATGAAGAAGTTACCTTGTGAGTGTTGCTGCCATTTCACACAGAGCTAATCGGAGGAAGGGCACTGAGCAAAACTCTGATCTGTCGTATATAAATATCCTATTTTTTGCTTATTTTTACTATTTATTTATAGCACCTTTATTGTCTGCTGCATACCTTTTACTGTATTTTAAAGCTGTAAACTAATCTGCACAGTTGTATTGAAATTGCCTGCCTGTCAGGGGCTAAAAAACAAGCTGCCGGATTCATGATGGCTTGCATGGAGAGTATGAGTAGAGTAAGACTCCATGCAGCCATCATGTCCGACGAGCGATCCAGGAACAGCTTGTAGGGGCGTGTAAGAGAGCTCCTAAAATGTCTCCTACATGGACAGGGCTGGGATATGCAAATTACCACACTTGCAGCTGAAAGGCATGCAAATGAGGTAAATTTGCGATCCAGGAATCACAAACCTGTCCGAGTAGGAGTCGTGTTAGCCGCAGAAATGTACTCAGTTGACAACTGAGTACCGTTCTGCAAATAGCACAATGGAGCCTTGTCAGCTCCAAATAAAGTTTGCATATGGATGAGGAAGCCTGCCAATGGCCAAATATATGGCCATTGGAAATGTTCCCAGATGCAAAATTAAAATAAATTACTTTTTTTTTTTCGGCGATTTCCGATGTTTAAGTGTAGCGCAGTGCCGCACCAACGGGGTGCACTAAAAAAATCATAAAATAAGAAAATAAAAGCCACAAACGTGGAATCTATGAAAACTGTTAAATTACAATGTAAGGGAATAGCAGGCTGAAGACAGCATTGCCACCGAGTAGGGGTTGCTAAGGGGAGAAGCCCAGTCTAAGACCTGTAACCAAGCATTAGTAGGCAATCCTATGTAAATGACTGTTAGGATAGTGAATCGCACTTTTACATAGCAAATGAGCGCAGTCAGTGGAGTGTAAGAGTAGGATATGGGGAATAACAGAGTAGGAGATAGGTGATATCACTAGGGGGGCATGTATGAAAGTAGTGAAGCTCATAGGAGCAGAGTGGCATGTGTCAACTGTCAGTTAGACATCATGGAAAGAGGTGTGTCAACAGGTAGGCCAGGGAAAGCCAAGAAATGGAAGGTGTTCACTGTGGATAACACCAAAGTTTCTTGCTGAGCAGGTATGCACGCGTGTGAGTGCCTGTAAACCTGAGTAAGACAGAGTGCACGCGTGAAAGCGTGAGTGCGTGCGTTTAAGCCAGAGTAAGCATGTATAAGGCTGTTTAAAGACCTGTAAGTGCGTTTGCACTGGTGTGCGTGCGTTTTAACCTGAATAAGCAAGTTTTAGTCCATGTAAGCATGTGTGCGCGCGTGTGAGCTGCTTTGAGTGTGTTTGAACTTGTATCTGCGTCACTCCCTCCTGAGGAAACAGAAAGGAAAAAGGAAGAACAACAAATAGTAGGAAGCTACCAAGGAATACTAGTAGAGTTAGCAGGTGAAAACAATCAGAATCAGGCAATTACACAGGCAGAACACTAGCCCAGCACTTAAAACTCTGCAAACAACAGAGCAGTTTGTTTCTCTCAAGAGACACTGCAACACTGGAGTAAGCTACTAGAAGTGAAAACTGAAAAAGCTTCACTCAGACATAAAAATGCTAGGGGCTGCCATTGCTGTTATAAGGCGACATATGCAACATGCTGAGGGTGGTGACAATGCAAATGCTGCCGGACAGCCCACAGTGAGGAGACGGAGAAGAGTGTACAGGCCCAGGGTCACCTACCAGGGGTTACATGAGCTGGAGACAGTGGAGCACTATAGAGTGGACAGAGACCTCCTGCAGCAAATTGTTGAGCTGTGCAGGCCACGCCTCACACACAGAACCAACAGAGGGGAACCCATCCCACTGGAAACCAAGGTATGTGTTGGCCTAAGAATTCTAGCAACAGGTACCTTCCAGAGACCAACTGGTGATATGATGGGGATATCACAGGCATCAGCATCCAGGGTACTGCACCAGTTCCTGGATGCCATGTCAGCACATGTCAGTGATCATGTATATTTTCCCAATTCCCATGAGGTATTGGCCAGTAATATGCGTCTCTTCCAGCAAATAGCAGAATACCCTGAGGTAGTGGGTGCAATAGACTGCATGCATATATGCATCAAAGCACCAGCCGGTGAGTGGGGTAGGGCCTACATTAACCGCAAGGGCTTCCCCTCCATCAACTGCCAGGTTGTGTGTGATGCCCAGGGCATAATAATGAATGTGTGTGCTGGCTGCCCTGGAAGCTACCATGATTCCCATATCTGGCATCTGATGCAGCTGTACCAGACATTTGCCAATGGGGACATCCCACATGGTCACTTAGTGGCGGATGCTGGCTATGCACTGGAGCCGTGGCTAATGATACCCATCAGAAATGCACACACACCTGAACAGGAACGCCGTAATGAGGCACATGCACAAACACGAAATGTGATTGAGCGTGTGTTTGGGTTGCTCAAGTCATGGTTCCAGTGCCTGGACACATCTGGTGGAGCCTTGCAATACTCACCAACTACATGTACTCAAATTGTCATGGTATGTGCTATGCTACATAATATGATTCTGCGAAAACAGCTGCAGCAGGACCAGCATAGGCCTGGGCAAAACAGCCCCCCACCATTGCCAAGGCCATCACAGGCAGAGCGTGACTCGGAGGAGGAACAACCTGAGCCTGCCCCAGTAGGCAGAAGGAGGCATGCCTAGTATGCCTTGGCCTTGGCAAAGAGGCAACACATAGCACATACACTGGCTCAGTAAGAACCCTGGAAATGATACCTCTCTCTGACTCCCACATATAGTGAAAGGGATGCCTAAGTTGACACAACCTGCGTCCAAACATGTGCTGGGAGTGTAGTATGTGCATCCAACATAGGCAGCCCTGCAGCACCACCTGAGTCATGATTGCCATGTGTTAAGCAATGTAAGGTAGTGCTAAACAGCATTTACCACCATGTAGTATATGCAAACCTGATGACCTTGAGTATCATCCTACCCTCACCAAACATGATACCACAATATGAAGACAAGATGATCAATTACAACAATTGGTGTAAGTATTGGTGTCAGCGAAAGGGGATCCAATGCCTGTCAGCCTGGGATGACATGCTCGACAAGACATGATGCTTCGCTGGGGATGGCTTTCACCTGTCACCTGTGACCTTTTGGATATTGCCAAAGGCTCTTGTCACCCCCATAGTGCCTTTTTTAGGTAAGGCTCAAAAGACAAACCCACCTCCATATGTATCACAAGGGATAAGAAACTAGAAGTAATGCTACTCAATGCCAGAAGTCTAAACTGCAAGATGCATGCACTCCAAACTCTCCTCAGCATGGCTAATGTTGATAACTGTGCAGTAACAGAAACCTGGTTCAAGGCTCCCAAAATCACCCTAGCACTAACAGGTTACACCTCATACCATGCTTTACAGCCACAAAACATGGAAAAAACTACAAAAGGAGGGTGAGTATCAATATTTGTCAAAGATACCCACAGCCCCAGGTTGGTGGCACAGCATGAAGCATCAGAGACTATCCATGTGCAACTAACAGTGGGTAAAACTGCCTTCCAGTTCATAGCCTGCTACAGACCACCCTCCTAAACCCAGGAACCACACTTGGCTGACTGGAGTACAGATGAAAATATGAAGGTCTCCCCAAACACCATTATATTGGGCAACTTCAACTACCCAAACATAGACTGGGAGTATTAGCCTAGCTGCAACACCCTAGCCCAATGGTTTCTAGAATTTATAAACTCAAATGCTATGGAACAACTGCTACCACTCCCACAAGAGGGGAAAACATACTGGACCTGATCATCACCAACATGGGGACTCTATGCCCAAGACCAGACGTGTATCCCTCACTGGTAAGATCTGACCATAGAGTAATCTCACTGGATATTCACATCCCGACCCCAGCCCATGGCCAGAAAACTACAGTGAAACATTTTCACTAAAGCAAATGTCACACTCCTCAAAACCGAGGTGGAATCCTTCACAGCCCCTGTGCCTGTGGAAAATACGGCCCAGACCTCAGAACCCTTTATAAACGCATTCTATGAACACCGTCAGGAATGCATGGATCATGCAATCCCAAATAAAACCAAGATCCAATCCTCCACAGGCAGGCATCTTGTCTGCTGGACCGCAGCCATAAAAAAAGATACAATACAAGGAGGAAGCTACTATATGATAGATCAAAATCCCAAAAAGGGAAGGCATCTCTGATCAGTATTATTGAAAAACTATGGCCACACATAAAATTATCTAAGGCCATCTTTGAGATAAAAATTGTACAGGACACTAAGGATAATCACAAGGCTTTCTTTAGTTTTAGTAGGAACCTGGGTGGGAATCCCCAGATATGCTCAGAATTAGTCCAAAATGACAAACAATGCACCAAACCCACAGACATTGCGAACATCCGAGCTGACAGGTTCAGTGCAAACTTCTCCCCCTCTCCCCACCAAAAGGGCAAATATCTATCCCAGCAGAGTGCTGGCCCCCTGACATCTCAGATGCTCAGGTAACAGCCAGCCTCTCCAAAGCAAAACACACAGCAGCAATGGGACCATACAGTGTCCTGGGCTGTGGCCAACATGAACCCCAAGAAGAATTGAACACAAACATAAAACCACTGTTCAATCTCAGCCTTACCACAGGATATGTACCCAAAGAGCAGTGTACAGCAACAGTGGTCCCTCTCCACAAAGGTGGTGCCTCAATGGATACTGCAAACTATCACCCCAGAAGCCTGACTAGCTTGGTCTGCAAAGCTATGGAAAGGATCATCATGGACCTCAGAAATAAAGATATTGGGGACCTACAGACACTGGATCCTACCCAGTTTGGCTTTGTTAAGGGCAGATCCTGCCTCTTAAACCTGGTGAGTCATTTGAAACAGTCACCAAGGCCATTGGCGAGGGGAAGGTGGTCCACACAGCCTACCTGGACCTTGCAAAAGCCTTCCATACAATACCCCACTTGGTCATTATAGATAAGCTCACCACCTTCAATATAACCCCCTATGTCACTAGATGGGTTGCAAACTGGCTCAAGGACAGAACCCACATGGTCAGAAATGCTGGAGCCATGTCAGACCCAAACCAGCTACAAGTAGCATCCCACAAGGCTCAGTCCTGGGACCTCCCTTGTTTGGTATATATATTTCTCGGAGGTACAGGCCAACACAGAAGGACTGTGGCTGAACAAGTTTGCAGATGACTGCAAACTGGGTGTCATAATCGACCCTCGAGCTGACACAAGCATCCTACAAAAGGGCCTCATAGAAACAGACAACTGGTGCCAGAGCCATGTCCTCAAGCTAAACACAAAAATGTGTATAGTCAACCCATTTGGCAAAAACTAAGTGCCCACAAATTACCACATAGGTGGTAACCCATTAAGTATGGAAGAACTGATAAGGGACCTGGGGACCCAAGTTGATAGCAATCTCTCATTTGACAACCACGTGGCCAAAGTGTTTAGAAAAACATTTCATATAGCCCACCTAATCATGAAGGTATTCACATGTAGATCAGGGGAGGTCATCGTGCCTCTTTACTCATCCCTCATCAGGCCCATAATTTAGTACAATGCCCCTTGTGGGATGTACCTTATCAGACACCTGCAGCAGCTGGAAAGACCACAAAAGTACCACACCAGGAGGATCAAAGGGCTCAAACACATGCCATTTGCTGCCCGGTTAAAGAAACTGCAGCTCCACTCAGTGGCATACCGCCTGCCCAGAGGTGATCTGTGCCTGATGTATAAAGCCATGTCCAACCTGGAATCAATGGACATGCTGCACCTTGGAAAATCAGAATCCCATCAAGCTACACGCCCAAGAGACCTGACCCACAGGACTGAAATAAATAGGACATGCTGGAGTGACAGATTCATAACACAGAGGCTCCCTCCACTATTGAGTAAACTCCCACTCCAGGTTAGCCAGAGTCTCTCATTGACTCTCTTCAAGAGGAATCTTGATGAGTGGATGGGAGATAGTTGGTTTACCCTGGGTACCACTTCTATGTCAATGTTAGACAGAGGCACAGTATACTAACCTTGAAAAATGTCATGGCAAACTCCACTTAAATGTGTGTTGAAAGCCAAACACACTCTGGCTAGGATTATAAATACCCTAGGGCAGATAGCCTAGTATGAACCTATGAACAGAATCACACACACCAACTAGTGCAACTGTGGTCAATGTGGAGTAATGTTTGACAATGTCCACCCAAGTTGGTGAATACACAGCAATGTTGGACAAGCCTGGTTTAAGTAGGCCATAGCTGAACAAAATGCAACATGCTCATAGTTGCCCAACTGGCTCTTAACCAGTCTGGTCTGCTCAGTACAAACATTTAAAGCAGTGATGGGACTCAAACCCATGATACTGTGCACCATAGTGAAAGCACTGAACCAGTACACCATGACAGCATTGCAGTATTCAGCCAGTATGAAAGAATGTTTACATGTCTTTGAAAACTATCCCATGGAAACCTTGCAGGCACAGAACAATCCCTGTTGAGTTATGACATAAAGGAGTCTGGCAGTAAGAACACAACATGACTTCCAACACACACAGTATAAATGTCAATATTGGTCATGTTCACACACAGCCACAAATGTAGTGGACTTCAGATCACAACATATGGAAAGGTCACACTGGGCATGCTCACACACTTGGATAAATGAGACATATGTCAGGCAACAAACCATGGAAAGCCTGAACTGGGCATGCTCACACACTTAGGCCATGTCTGAGTATAGCAGTCGGCCACGCATATCTGGCAGTTGTATGTGTTAAGCCAGGAACCTCCCACAATACAGCAATCTGCCCTGTGCACACAGTTAAATGACAACAGACACATATATTAATATACTGGAACCCTGTCATGATCAAACATTTTATGCAGATACACAAGTTGTTTATAGAAACTGGGAAAGCTATAGCAATAAAGACCTGCAAACAGTATCAGCAACAAATATTGTGCATCCCCAACATAAACATAGGTGCAGAGGTCAATACTAGGCTGTCTGCCCTAGGGAATTCATAAGTCTAGGCAGAGTGTATTTGGCGTCCGCCTCCCCAATAGAGTAGCCTACTGTGCCTCTGTAAAGTAGGTCACAGAAGGCATCCTTTAAGGCTAGTTTGCTGTGCCTCTGTCAAGCAGGGACACAGTGGAGATCCCAGGGGTGAATTCGCAATTTCCCATCCATGCGGCTGGATTTTGCTGGAAGAGGGTTGGCAAGGGGCTATGTCTGACATTAATTGGGATTCAGTTCCAGAGTGAGGGGAGCCTCTGGGTAATGAATCTGTCCCTGCAGCATGTCCTATTTAGTTTTGTGCTGAGGTTTAAGTCCCTGGAGTTTGTAGCTCTAAGGGTCTTGGATGTTAGGTGGAGCATTTCCATTACTTCTGGGTTTGACATGGCTGTGTACACCAGGCATACATTACCTCTGGGTAGGCGTTAAGCAACTGAGTAGAGCTGGAGATCCTTTAGTTGAGCTGCATAGGACATCTGTGTGTAGCCCATGATCCTCTTGGGGAGGTACTGCTATGGACACTGTAGTTGCTGCAGGTGTTGGGTAAGATACACCCCAAAAGGGCCATTGTAGTCAAACATGGGCCTGATGAGTGACTACATGCAAACCCCATGTGATAAGGAGGGCTATATAAAGGTCTTTGCAATGACTCTGTCAATGTGATTAGCAAAGGAGAGGTTACGATCTATGTTGGTCCCCAAATCTGTAAATACATCTTCTGTACTTAATGGATTACCACTTATGTGGTGATTTGTGTGCACCTTGTTTTCCCCAAAGGGGATGACTATGCATGTCTTAGCATTTAGCACGAGGCCATGGCTCTGGCAACAAGCATCCATCTCTGTGAGACCCTTATGGAGAAAGCATGTGTCAGCTGCAGTGTTGCTTATGGCCCCCGGTTAGCAGTTATCTGTGACGTTTGTTAGACATAATCCCCCCGTGTTAGTCTGAACCTCAGAGAAGTACATACTGAACAGGACGGGTCCCACAACTGAACCCAGTGAGACACCAGTTGTAACTGGTCTGGAATTGGACATGGCACCTGCAATTCTGACCATGAGGGTTCCATCCCTGAGGCAGATAGCAACACATCTAGTGATATAGGGGTTGATATTTAAGCTGGTAAGCATATGTATGATGCCTGAGTGGGGTATTGTGTTGCAGGCTTCTGCAAGGTACAGGTAGACTGTGTGAACTACCTTGCCCTCCTCCATGGCTTCAGTAACCATTTCAAAGATATGAACTATGTGTAAGAGGCAAGATCTGGCCTTAACAAAGCTGAATTGTATGTGATCCACTGTCTGGAGGTTCACAATGTTTTTGATTATGACTTCCATGATAATATGCTCCATAGCTTTTTCTACCACACTAGTCAGGCTTATGGGGTAATAGTTCCTGTGGTCCATTGTGGCACCACCTTTGTGGAGTGGGAGCACTGTATCTGTATGCCATTCTCAGGGTACATATCCTGTAGTAAGGCTAAGTTGGAACAGTGACTTAATGCGAGTGTTCAGTTCTACTCAGAGCTCGTGTAGGACACAGCCTGTGACACCGTCCGGTCCCATACATATGGTGTGTTATTTGCTGTGAAGAGAGCACCTTTCACCTGTGCATCTGTGATGTCAGGGAGGTTACATTCATTTGGGATGGGCATCTGTACCCTTGGGAGGTAAGGGGGGGCGTTTGTGCAGACTCTGTCTGCCAGGGTGTAGGCTATGTCCGTAGGTTTGGCATATGTTGTGCTGTTATGCAACAATTCAGAGCATATCTGGGTTGTTTCCACACATATTCCTGGCATAACTAAAGAAGGCCTTGTGATTATCTGTAGTGTCTGGTCAATTTCACTGTCAAAATGTTCAAGTGATGATTATATGAGGGATTGAAGTGTCTTGCCAATACTGTTCAGAGATGTCCTCCCTCTGTGGGATATTGCTCTGTTATGTAGTAGCTTCCTCCTTCTGTTGTACAGCTTATATATGGCCGGGGTCAACCAGACAGGTCTCCTGTTTTGGAGGAGTCATGGTTTTATTTGGGATAGCATGATCAATGCATACCTGCAGGTGCTTATACAATGCGTTTGTAAAAGATTCTGCAGATTGGGCTGTATTATCCCCCAGCATGGGGCCGTTGAAGTATTCCACCCCAGTCTTCACAAGTGCAAAGTCTGCTTTTGAGAAATTCTTTACAGTGATTTCCTTGGCTGGGGATGGGGACAGGATATGGATGTCCAGGGAAAGTTGTTTATGGTCTGATCTTAACAATGAGGGTTCTACCTCTGGTGTGGAACATAGAGTCCCCAAGTTGGTGATGATCAGGTCCAATATGTATTTCCCCTTGTGGGTGTGGTGACTGGTTGTGCCATAGCACATGGATCCACAAATTGTAGTGGCTGTAGGGTGATGTTGTTGAGGGCCTGAGTAGTATCTCCAGTCAATATTTGTGTACCTGATGTCAACCACTATAATGGTGGGTGTGAAGACCTTCATATCCTACACTGTTCCAAGGACAGCTGAGTGCGGTTCCTGAGTATGGGGGGGGGGGGTTATCTGAACTACACACCAAACCAAAAGGCAGTTTTGCACAATGGTAGTTGTATATGTATGGCCTGTCATGCTTAGTGCAGTGGTACCAACCCAGAGGTGTGTGTATCTGTGATGTATATGGATACACCCCCGACTTGTGTTGTGTGTTACAAGTCCTGTGGTCATGAAGCATAGTATAGAACATAACCTGGCAGTGCCAGTGTGCATATGTGACCCTGAACTAGGCATCTGTTAATGCACAGATATTGTTATATCCCATACTGAGGGATAGTAAAAGATGTACATTCCTCAAAGGAAAGACTGATGATGTCAGCACCCTATAAATACAGCAGGAGAAGGAAAACCATCCAGTAATGCTAACAGCTCACTGCGCTAATGCGTTTCTCTCAAGTATCATAACATAGTTAGATAGGGGGTTGAATCCTGCAAATGCTGTGTGTGCGGTGGCGGGGGGGTGTGTATGTATGCAATTCTCTGTGAAAGGAATGGCCTTTTTGAAGACTGGGATAACACACTAAAAGATGTACATTCCTCTTTGGAAAGACTGATGATGTCAGCACCCTATAAATACAGCAGGAGAAGGAAAACCATCCCATAATGTGAATAGCGTGCTGCGCTAATGCATCTCTCTCAAGTATCATAACATAGTTAGGTAGGGGTTGGAATCCTGCAAATGCTGTGTGTGGGTGTGGGGTGACGGGGGTGTGTGTATGTATGCAATTCGTTGTGAAAGAAATGACCTTTTTGAAGACTGGGATAACACACTAAAAGATGTACATTCTTCTTTGGGAAGACTGATGATGTCAGCACCCTATAAATACAGCAGGAGAAGGGAAACCATCCAGTAATGCGAATAGCGCGCTGCGCTAATGCGTCTTTCTCAAGTATCATAACATAGATAGAGGATTAAATCCTGCAAGTGCTGTGGGTGTGGGTGTGGATGTGGGGTGGCAGGGGGGTGTGTATGTATGCAATTCTCTGTGAAAGGACTGGCCTTTTTGAAGACTGGGATAACACACTAAAAGATGTACATTCCTCTTTGGAAAGACTGATGATGTCAGCACCCTATAAATACAGCAGGAGAAGGGAAACCATCCAATAATGCGAATGGGGGGTGTGTATGTATGCAATTCTCTGTGAAAGGAATGGCCTTTTTGAAGACTGGGATAACACACTAAAAGATGTACATTCCTCTTTGGAAAGACTGATGATGTCAGCACCCCATAAATACAGTAGGAGAAGAAAAAAACATCCAGTGATGTGAATAGCGTGCTGTGCTGATGCGCCTCTCTCAAATATCATAACATAGTTAAATAGGGTTTGCATCCTGCAAATGCTGTGTGTGGAGTGGCAGGGGGGTGTGTATATATGCAGTTCTCTGTGAAAGGAATGGCCTTTTTGAAGACTGGGATAACACACTAAAAGATGTACATTCCTCTTTGGAAAGACTGATGATGTCAGCACCCTATAAATACAGCAGGAGAAAAGAAACCTTCCAGTAATGTGAATAATGCGCTGTACTAATCCGTCTCTCACAAGTATCATAACATAGTTAGGTAGGGGTTTGAATCCTACAAATGACATGTGTGCGTTTGTCACACAGCTTGTCAATGTGTTGTGTGTTTTGCTTTTATTATTGTATGACATATTATTATAACAGTAATTTCAATGCACACATCAGGTATGTGTGTGCCACATACAGATATGTACCTGTGACCTTTAATAGTTCCTATGTGTGAAGCCTGCATCATATGATTACAGTTGTTACCTTTGCCAGCATGTGTCGCAGCTTACCAGACCTTAGGCCATACATGTATGTTGGTGACAATGCAGGCTATTGCAGTGATCTGTGTCCTAGGCCAACTATGTGACACACACCCATGAAAGCTTTGATAGATTAATGTGGGTGAGGGTTCATGTCTGGAGTATATGTCAAACATGTTAAAATACAGCAAAGTCTGTGAGTGATGGACATCCAGTGTAGGTGTATGGCAACTGTTGCTGATATGCATACAGACACCTTCTTGCTTAGGTGATACACCGAGGGACTGCAGAATCCCTTTGGAAATGTGAATATCACAGGATAGACAAGATAACACTTGTCCACATGTACACACCATTACCCGTTCTACATGATGGGTGCTACCACCTACATGGTACTGATGGAATACTATGTTAACTACATGCTGATGACAATGCTACAGTTGCGTTACAGCAATACAGCATGGCTTGGACAACAGGTATCTGTCTGTATGATACCCTTGTGTTGGTTAGGTGTGTCATGTGTAGAATGCATTGTAGGCCACTGTATGCATATGCAGTCGTGGATGGACCTATCCGTAGTGTGTTGACATGTACGTGAGACTGCTATATGCCAAAGAGTATTGTTCCCAGGGATGTGTGGGGCTCAGTAAGAATGGCTACTGGTATAGTGTAGTACACCAGGTTCCTACATCTGTTTATCAGTTGAGGAGACACCATGTAATGACCACGGAATGTCAGGCTATGTAGGCTGTGTATAGTACCAGAATGCAGACCATTGACATTTGGAAACTGTATCACCCACAGCATACTGTCAAACCATGTCATGTTCCATGCTAACCATGTTCACAAATGTACACCTGCAACTCTGTGTTGCAAACATCACACATGTACTGTCCACACCCCAACACATGCAGGCACAGGTACACACAACAGCCATGTGGCACATGTGCAGACAGTACACTTTGGGAATTAACACTGGTGTATACAAAACTACTATGACAATCATAGTTAATGCATCATGCATGCTGGAATATACCCACAATGATATCATTACACTGTACTGTTAACAACATGATATTATTACTACAGTGCTATGTAGTCACCCTGTGCATCAGCACCATGCTATCCTGTTCCTGCATCAATGTTACAGATGGCAGGAGGTGGCACAGTTTCATCATATGCACAGGGTGTGTACTTAGTTTGCCAGAGTCTGCCATTGACACATCCAATTGACATGTATGTGTGCGTGTGTTAGTGAGGGACAACAGTACAACATGGGGCAATGTTGATGCGATGTGTGTGTGTATGTGTTAGCCCTAGGTGTTCGCATTATGTGTGTGTGTATGCTTGCACACAGTTCCACCACATGGCTGCCATATACGGGTGTTTGTGGACAGCCACAGACTGTACCTGTCAGGTCATACAGATCACTGTCTCTGGCCACGGACACAGTACCTGTGCCTGGCAGGGGTGCTACAGACAGTATCAGGTACTAAGCCAGACTGGGTACTGTCATCAGAAGCAGTGGGTTGTTGACTGGACACATGTCCCTGCTGGGACTGTCCAGAGCCACGTGCACGTGGTCTTCTAGGATGGTGTAATGACAGCACAGACCCAGCATTGCTGGGGCTGGTACTGGCACTATCGGAGCGGCTGCGGGTTTGTTGTCATCCGTGACGACTGCCAGCTGATGATGTTGCTGGCATACATCCACGTCAATGCCTCAACTGTCCTGCACTGTCGTGGCTCCTGGACATGTAGTTGTGGAAGAGATCTAATGTGCCCCTCCAATGTCTATCAATGACCTCGCTGATATTACGGATGGCAGTCGCAACGTCACGCATAGTGTCATTCATAGCGGTGCGATGTGCTCTAAGCTCCCTCATACCCTGTCTGCTGTACCGTTCCATACGTGCCTGTGCCTGCATTACAGCCCGGAACTTAGCTGAGGTTGAAAGACCTCAGTCGGCACGTCTGACAGGGGCAGTACGACCACGGATGCTCCCACGAGAACCTCTGGACATCTGCCTGTGTGGTACCATGTCAGGAATCTGGCCATGGCTGCTGTGAGGGGATGCATGTGCCAATGATACCACACTACCCTGGTCAATGCCCACTGTATGCTGTCCCTCAGCTAAGGACATTGGTGACAATGGATGTATCGGCAGGATGACTGTGCGCATTGATGGGGTTGACTGCTGTGTAGTGTCGATTGGCTGACCAGCGACAGATGATGTGACACCTCCCTGTGCCATTACACATGTGTCATCATTATCACTATCCCCAGCAGTGGCTTCAAGTTCCCTGCTGCACTTCACCAGAGCAACATCAGAACCTGTGAGAGGAAGATAGGAAACACAGTTTACAAATGTGTACACGATGTTAGCACACATGCACACATGCACACAGGCGCACGTGAGCACATGCACACAGGTGCACATCCACACAGGCACACATGCACACAGGCACACATTCACACAGGCGCACATGCACACAGGCACACAGGCACTCTCCTCAGTACAGCAGATACAAACACAGACACACCTGCAATCCAACACATACACAATATTGTTTGAGGGTGGGTGACAGCATCACAAGGAAAAACATCACTGCACATGTGTCTGCATGCAGATTATGTGTTGCACAGGAACATGCAGTGCAAGTGTAGACATCCCTTGTTAATAACAGTATACGTGTATTTGATGGTTGTGTGTAGTTGTGCAGTGATTGTCTCCACCCTGGGACACAATGTGTACAAGGACATAACAATGTTGTGCAAGTGTTAAAAGCTGTGGGTGCATATATTTGCACACACACACAACACATGACGGTGCTACGCAATAACTGTTATGTGTACTTTTGTGGTCAGTGGAACTGGATGTGGTGTAGTAACGTGAGCCATATTAACATGCTTCTTGTGGTCAGTCAACAATAATAATGTGTGCCAGACAGGCAGCTAGCATGCTGTACCCGAAGTGCAGTAACATGACTACATCCACAATTACACAGCCACTTGTTACATGGGTGTGTAAGGTGTGTAATAGTGAGCATTGCCTAACATGTATGTATTTGTTCAAGAAGGTTCCACAAAGACATGGTAGGCCTCTACCCCTCAGGTATATTATGTGTGCTGCATAGAGGATAAGTGGGGTACTGAAGGGTGGCCATACATCAGGTGTCATAATTGGACATGTGTAGCAGGTTAAGGTGTAGTGTCTATGCCAAACATGTGTGTGTTGTGTACATGTGTATCAGGTATGCCTATACAATGTCCAGTAATGTGTTGCCACACATGTGTGTCATGCTCTGTGTATTGCATGTGAGTGAGGCAGCTACTGAGAATAATGGGATATGCATAGTCTCACAACAAACATGCACAACATGCATTATGCGTAGGTGTTACATGTGCACACACTACACCTCCATATGACATGCACATGTCATTAGGAATAGTATTGTTATTACACACTCACCAGCATGGATTGGCTGCCTTGCTGTCACTCCAGAGGGACCTGCAAAGATATGACAGTGATTGCCAGTGGACACAACTGTGCCATTGATACTGTGAGTATGATAAAGTACAGTAGTACAACAGGTGGCTTTCACAGGTGTACAGATTATGCTCAGAATATCAATCTTGCAGAAGAATAGGCAGGTTAACAGCTACACACACAGTACATATCTCACACACGCATAAACTACCAGTGCAGAGAACAGTCAACTACAGATATGGCATGTTACCTGCACACTTCATTTCAACATGCTGGGTGACTCCGGCCTCCATGATGACACATGTTTGTGGATGTTCTTGTTGTTGGCCTGGAGCCACAACACTTAGGAGGTGCTCCTCCACACTGGTGAGGGGGGGTGGATAGGTACCCCACCACCTGTGGCAAGCTGTTGTCTGTGGATATCAGACGCATGCTGCTGGACATGTCTAATTAAATCACTGCAGTGATGGTGTACCTGCTCATATGTCCGGTTATGCATGCCTATGTCATTTTCCCGACGGACTAGATCTTGCCACAGTGCAACCCTCTCATGCTGGTTCTGGCTGGTCCTGGAAAACAGCACAGAGAAATTCTGCACCAGGCTCTGGTGGATCTCCTGATCCTCTGCTGATGTATAAGGTGGGTTACGCTGATGCACCATCACCCTGGAAGGAAAAGAAAAATATGTGAGCAAGTCATATGGCACACTTAATATTCTAATGTACTGATATTACTTAACTGCCATATATAGCATCTGTCTGTCTATCAGGGGATACACATGTTCGATACCACATATCAGTGCTCAGCCCACAACTGTCTGACAGTGCCTGCCACACTCCATACAACAAACTGGTATACACCAGCACTCGGCACACTGTTTGGGATACAATGCACAACCTCACACTGGGGGTATGTATCAAGCTAATGGATGAAGAATATTGTCATCCCATGCAATAAATGCAATGCACATTTACAGTTTAAACGGTAATCCACCCTAGTCTTTGATGCCATACCCCTACCTGACATATGTGCTCAGTTGTTAATATAGCCAGCATACTGCTGTCACAGAGTATTCATGCTGCCAGGTACACACACATACCCTGTAACACACATGTGATTGCGGCCATGGTACACGCATCATTACACACAAATTACACATACATGCAACAAACAAATGTATGACGACACAGATGAGCATTAACTGTGTACCTTATAGTACTGTGTGCCTCTACTTACAGATACCTGTGCATGAGGTATGTAACCTGTGCAGACTACAGGAAACACACCAGACAGTGTCTCCAGGGAATTTGAACATACACCATACTGTAGTGTTTAGGCCTACAACTTCAGGTAGTACAACAGTTCATATGTGAGCTGGATTCAACAGCAGTACCACTTACTGAGCATACATGTATAGCTTCTGCCTACAATGGGACACCGCAGGTAGGTACTATGCTATTGGCCCTGGGCCTAGGGCAGCCTAGTCATATGCTACCCTGCCCTTTGGGACACATGTAATGTGAGTTTACTTGCTCCTGTGAAACGGTTACACAGAGGTGACTCACAGGGCATATTACCTATCTCCATAACATTCATCAGGTGTATGTATGACATCTACTAATAAGGAGCCTTGTTTGTTAATGCTGGGTGGTTTAGTCTAGGGTATGGCATATTTGTGTATAGAAACCTGTACCTCCAGCATGTGCTGTTTAGTGCGGTGACAAGGATTAGGGCCCTAGGTCATGTAGGCTGGACGGATTGTGAGGTGTTGCCATGGTGGTTGGCCGACTGGTATGGGTGTGACATAACTCTGTATGTCCAGCAGTGGTAACCTCTGTGTAGGAAGTATGCAAGGCACTCTAGCTGTGGTTTTGTGAGTCAGTCTGCATAGAGAATGTGTTTGAGGGCATTATCAGTCTTTGTTAGGTATGTCTGTGGCCTTTCCACTTGCTGTAGTTCTCATGGGAGGTACATACTGCATAGGACATTGTGAGGTGTAGAGGGGCACACTGACTTACATTTCCCTAGCTGACACACCTTTTGTGATGACACGTTCCATGTACAGGGATTACAAGACTAGTGTGCCACTGTGAATATCAAACGGGAGGCTATTTTACACCTGTGTCCCATGTTCCCT
>NC_056725.1:255862784-255890284 GCF_019279795.1 Protopterus annectens
CATGTTTAACAGCAGACAGGCTGATATGCCCAGGCTGATATGCCAGTGTGTTTCTGACACTTCTAGGCCTCAGATACTCTCAGGTATATATTTGACCAGCCTCAGGGAAAGGTACATATCAGTGGGATACACCCGTGATATATTTCAGATATTCTGCAGTTGTGACTCTGGGGTATTTTGAGCATATGTATTACTACACCGTTTCTGACATGCGAGTAGTGTCTACTGTAACTTATTGACAGTTACCATTACGTGGGATTCCCCACCTTTCTGCCTACTGTGAGTACATTTCACAGGGAGTCATTGGGGCACAGGTAACATTTTTTTCAAATCAGGGACATCCCTGTAAATCAGTCACAATTGGGAGGTCTGGCCTCTTACCTATTCAAATATGATGGTGTTTATCCTGCTCTGATATCGTGTGGGGTTTGTAAGGTGCTACTGTAACATTATTACCTACTAGCATGGCTGTTTCTCTTATCACACTAATGTAATGCAATTCCACAAGAATTGCCAGTAAAGATACACAGAACAAGCTTTGTGTAATGGCTTTCCTATTTTCCCTTTACATTCACTCATTGTATTTCATGATATATTTGTTTCAGCACCAAGTTCTTGTATATCTGCTGTGGTTCAGTGTTAATTCATGCAGTCTAGTGTTTCCAAGGGGTTTGAGACTGACAGGGGTATTTTATTTTGCTGATGAGCAGACTACAGGCCTTGTCATACAGAGTGACTAAGGCACTTTTAAGCAGTTGTAAGCGGGTTTGCGCGAGTTTGCGCAAAGGTTAGCTACACTTATCTACGCTTAGCTAAGTGTACACAAGCGCACACCTGCTGACTACTGCTTAAAAGTGATTACTCCTGCTAACACCCGTGCTAATTTCTTTTAAAGAAATGAAAATGGGGAAATAGGAAAGTGGTGAAAAAGGGGGCACAAAGAGGGTAGGACAGTAGGAAAACAAGCTCAGGATGTGCACAAAGGCTGTTGAGAAGGCCCATAGCTGCCCAATTCTTTACCAGCAACAGCTGTGCATATGTTAGAAATTTAGTGCGAGATTTGACACCTTTCACCCCTGGGAGACGGGTGAGGACAACAACATATGTTGTACAGCCAATTGTAATTATCAGTTTACATGTCCAGCAGACATGTATGCGAAATGGGCAGCTATGTATGAGGCGTAATTTTTTTGTGGGAACAGAGTGCCCTTTTTTTTACTTTTTTTTTCAGGTGAGAGTGGAATGTGAGGTACAGGAAGTAGGTATATTTGGGGAGGTAGGTTGGGGAGGTTAACCGACAAGACAAACAAGACGCATACAGGGGTGGAGTATGACACATGTGGGGGGTAAACACAATTGACAGGGATGGATGTTTGGATATCGCAAGCCCATGAGCCCACAGATGGCAACAGTGGAACTGAGATCCCACCCATGGGCAGTTACCACTGCGCCTTCACAGCCCAGGCTGGGGCTGTGCTGGGGGCTGAATAGGATGGGCAGGCACACCCGTGAGTTGCGACACCCTCGCCTCAAGCTGGCATAGGGGATCAGTCACAGAACGCCTGATCTCACTACGCACCACAGACTGGACCCTATGGAGGGTGAGTGGAGGATGTCCTCTGGCCACACTTGCAGAGGGGGGAAGAGCCCCATCCCCTGCAGCTCTTCCACCCGAAGGTGGCACAGGGCCACCAGAGGAGGAGGTCCCGGCCTGGGCACTGGTGCCATGTGCACTTGCCAGCTGAGTTGGGAGAGGTGGGTCCGCTGGAACCCGCCTTCCCTGTTGTCCTATGTTTAGCAGTATTTTATGGTATTTTGGGTTAGTAACAAACAACACTATTCAAAATTAGTTGTAACAGCATGCATCAGTATTCCCATTAACCAAACACACATGAATTCCGAACATTGAGCAGTAAGCATAACACATGCATATTTAGAACAACAATGGACATTCCAACAGCATGCAGGGTTGATTGGTGGCAACAGGCCATCAGGTTTGGATATGTGAACAGGGCACATGCATCAACATACATGCAGATATGTATAAACCAACAGGGCAAATGTCCATGGGAATTAATTGTGAATACACATACCCAGTTTGGTGTGGAATGGCATAATTTGTGAAAATAGGGTAGGGTGGAGAAATATTACATTAACAACTTAAATTATCTATACATATACTGTACATTCCTAGTCGATGCAGATATATATCCCCTACATGTATTAGTACAGTTTCCTGTATGTAACCTTAGGAATGTTGGTGATGGGGTTGTTACTGCTACATTAATATACATTCCATTTTTATTCATATATGTTCAAATCTGGCTGTGTTCAGGTAAAGCATCCTGCTACATTTGATTTATATGGGTCTAGACAACTGTGGATGTTTAGCATTTCATACAACCATACTATCTCCATAATGCAAGGGTACAGCAACATATCCAAATTGTGGGACTGACACAGTCCAGGTTCTGTACTTTATTAAAGACATTTCACTCTTTGGTTGTGGCTGTCTCATTCATTTCATTATGTAGTGAATGCAGTATACCTTTATTCCAGACTTATTACAGCTTTCTTGGTAGCTTCAAACTGTTGTTCTCACACTCTCTCACTTATTTTATATTTACATTTCAGGATGGTACTTAATTCTAGGCTTTATTAACATTTATTACTGGGTTACAACAATCCTTTCCAGTTGACTCACTTATTTCATATGGCAGAATTTACAAGGATGTATTCGACACTTGTCTATCCTTTGTTGATTGATTACAACACTCATTTTCAGGCTGACACAGTTATCTGATATTACAATACAGGTGGAAACTCTATTTGAGACATGTTTAATCTTTATTACTGGATTGAAATACTCTTTTCCAGGCTGCATCACTTATCTAATCTTACAATACTAGCAGAATATTTCTTCTAGGCTTATTTGACCTTTATTACTGGGTTACAACACTGAACTATTTTACAAGCTGTCCCACTTATATTCTGTAACAATACCAGCAGAATAATTACTAACCTGCCTGGTGGAGCAACCTCGCCAGCCTATCAGCATAAGCTTGCCAATTCGTGGAACGAACACCTGCAGCTGTAATATAAATGAAGGAATATTGTAACATACCTATCCATACTATAGGCTAGGATAGCATTTCTTACATACTTAATTACTCAGTAGTGGGGCATTGGGCATTTCGTGGGCCTCCTGAATCCATCGGTTGAGTTGGTCCTCCTTTCATCGCTTCAGGTCCGCATGGTGGTGACAGACCTGTTCACCAGTCCTCGGAATGCCTGTGGCACTGGTGAGATCATGTGCCAACTGGTTCCACGCCTCTGCCTTATATGCTCCCCATTGAACCTGGCCCTGCCTGAGATGTACTTCATGATTATGGACTAGGAGCCAAACCATATATTTTGACTCCTCAACACCCCACCTTTGTACTCTAAAGCGACTTCCCTCTCCTGCACCTGCTATGCTGACTGCAAATAAGTACCACAATCAGTTATGGTGTGTATTTCCGCCTACAGGGCTTATATATGCCGGTTTTCCCGCACTTATCTGTGATTGGCCATTTTGGATATTTATCAGCTTATAGCAAACCTGCTTTGTCATGGTTCTATTTTCATTCATTCCTATATGTATGCTAATACTGTATTTCTAAGTACAACTGTCATGGCTTATTGGTTCAGTACTTTGACTATGGTGCACAGTATCCTGGGTTCGACCCTTATCATTGCTTTTTTATTTTACTACTGTCTAGTCAGGCTAGGAGGTGTGTCTGTGTAAAGGCGACGTTGCTACAGCTTGCCCAACATTGCCTGACGGTAAGCTGGTTGGTGCACTGCGCAGCTCCGAGCAAACGGCTTACGCTGGGTAATGCGTTATTTCCTATAATCACTCATATTGAGCTGGATGAAGCACTGCGGAACTACGGGCACTCATATTTTGCTTGTTAAAGCGCTGATCACCTACGGGCACTGATATTAAGCGTGTTAAAGTGCTGCACACCTACGGGCACTCATATTGAGCTTGTTAAAGCGCTGCTAAGCTATGGGCAATTATGATCCTTTTTTATATATTATGTTGGTTTTGTTCACAAATACATGGGCCATTTCATTACATTGTACTTAAATTATAGTTTTATATATATATATATATATATATATATATATATATATATATATATGTCAGGGGATTGTTTCATACTTATTTCAATAAAAATGGAGAATGATGTTGTGGGGGCTCGAACCATGACTACCTCCTCTTTGGCCGACGTCTCTACTGCTACGCTATTGCTACTTGGCTTAATTTGCATATGTAGATCTTATATACTTTTCAATGTCTGCTAACTGTGGCTGAGCGAAGGGCATACCCACGCAAATGAGGGCAAATGCGGGCAAACATTTTGGAAATTATAAAAAAAATAGGAAACTGCTATTTTTACATTTTGCACATTTTCAGTAGGGTTTAGTCTGTGGGGATGTGTGGTGTTGTGTTCCTTGACATTTCAGCGGACTCGCTCATGGGTGTTTACTTTCAGGACTCTGACTCTTCTGGGGGCGTGTCCCTTTGCTGTACTCGGCAATCGGACACGTCCCCTACTTTCCTACATGGACCGTGTTAGACTAGGGTATGATCCAGCATGCTCTCATGAATATGCATGGCATGCTGACATCATACTGTTCAACTGCAGCCTCCGAGTAAGACATATTAAGTCTTACACGGAGGTTTCGTGAATCTGGCCCAAGGTGTTTACTGTCCCAATGCTTGTAAATATTTTCTAGCTAGTTTCACTGTGTGTGAGGTATTAACAAGAAATTTTCTCCATTTGTTAAACATCTTTTTGTTTGCTTTTTTCTGATTTCCTGCCAAGGAGTGTATCATATAATTGATTGTTTGGAGAGGCTATGTCTGAGCACATGTTCCAAGCCATCTCAGTGTAGCAAAAGCCTTTTTGCATTTTCTGTGAGAGTGACGTGTTTATGGTTAATGGCTGATTGGGATTTCCAGGGCTATGGTCTTATGGAGTAAGAACCTCATTGGTTCTTTAAAGATTTTTTTTAAAGTTGTTTCAGGTTTCAACTTTATGTTACTTAAGAAGTTACCGTGTGAGTGCTTCTGCCATTTCACACAGAGCTAATGAGAGGAAGGGCACTGAGCAAAACTCTGATCTGTGAAATATAAGTATCTTTTTTTTTGCTTATTTTTGCTAGTTATTTTTAGCACTTTTATTGTCTGCTGCACTCTTTTCATTGTAATTTATAGTTATAAAGTAATCTGCACAGTTGTATTAAAATTATCTGCCTCACAGGGCCTGATTAATAAGGAATTTACTGTCACACTATTTGTAAATCTTTTTTAGCTAGTTTCACTGTGTGTGAGGTATTAACTGGAAATGTTCTCCATTTGTTATACATCTTTTTGTGTTCTTTTTTCTGATAATATATATAATATATAAACTAATCTGCACAGTTATATTAAAATTAATTGTCTGCCTTACAGGGCCTGATAAATTATGTTTTTACTGTCACACTATATGTAAATATTTTCAAGCTAGTTTCACTCTGTGTGATGTATTAACTAGAGATTTTCTCCATTTATTAAACATCTGTTTGTGTTTGTTTGTTCCGATTGCCTGCCAAGGAGTCTATTATATAGCTGATAATTTGCAAAGGCTATGGGTATAAGACCATGCTCCATGCCATCTCAGTATAGCAAAAGCCATTTTGCATTTTTCACTGAGAGTGAAGTATTTATGGTCATTGGATGATTGATGTTACCTGGACTAAGGCTTGAAGTACACACTTCATTGGTTCTTTCAAGCTTTTTCTAAAGTTGTGTCATGTTTCAACTTTCTGTTACTTAAGAAGTTACCTTGTGAGTGTTTCTGCCATTTACAAAGTGTTAATCGGAGGAAAGCCACTGAGCAAAACTCTGATGTGTGATATATAAGTATCCTGTTTTTTGCTTATTTTTACTAGTTGTTTATAGCACTTTTATTGTCTGCTGAATACGTTTTACTGTATTTTACAGTTATAAACTAATCTGCACAGTTGTATTAAAATTGTCTGCCTCACAGGGCCTGATAAATAAGTTTTTTACACTGTTTGTATATCTTTACTAGCTGGTTTCTCTGTGTGAAAGGTATTAACTAGAAATTTTCACCCTTTGTTAAACATCTGTTTGTGTTTGTTTGTTCTTATTTCCTGCCAAGGAGTGTATGATATAACTGATTACTTGCAGAGGCTGTGTGTCTGAGCACAAGTTCTAGGCCATCTTGGTTTTGAAAAAGCCATTTTGCATTTTAAGTGAGAGTGAAATGTCTATGGTTATTGGCAGATTGTGGTTACCTGAACTAAGGCTTTGAGTAAGCACCTCATTGGTTCTTATGAGCTTTTTATAAAGTTGTTTCAGGTTTCAACTTTCTGTTACCTAAGAATTTACCTTGTGAATGTTTCTGCCATTTCACACACAGCTAATTGGAAGAAGAGCATTAAGCAAAACTCTGATCTGTGATATATAAGTATCCTGTTTTTTGTTTATTTTTACTAGTTATTTATAGCAATTTTATTGTCTGAGGCATTTTCTTTACTGTATTTTACAGCTATATACTAATCTGCACAGTTGTATTAAAACTGTCTGCCTTGCAGGGCCTAATAAATAAGATTTTTACTATCACACTGTTGTATATCTTTTCTAGCTAGTTTCTCTGTGTGAGAGGTATAAACTAGAAATTTTCACCATTTACTAAACATCTGTTTGTGTTTGTTTGTTCTTATTTCCTGTCAAGGATTGTGTCATATAATTGATTATTTGCAGAGGCTGTGTGTCTGAGCACATGTTCCAGGCCATCTCAGTTTTGAAAAAGCCATTTTGCATTTTAAGTAAGAGTGAAATGTTTATGGCCATTGACAGATTGACGTTACGAGAACTATAGCTTGAAGTAAGCACCTCATTAGTTACTTCTAACTTTTTTAAAAGTTGTTTCAGGTTTCAACTTTCTGTTACTTAAGAAGTTACCTTGAGAGTGTTTCTGCCATTTCATGCAGAGCTAATCGGAGGAAGGGCACTGAGCAATACTCTGATCTATGATATATAAGTATCCTGTTTTTTCTTATTTTTACTAGGTATTTATAGCACTTTTATTGTCTGCTGCATATTTTTTTCTGTTTTTATAGCTATAAACTAATCTGCACAGTTGTATTAAAATTGTCTGCCTCACAGTGCCTGATAAATAAGGTTTTTGTTTCTCACTGTTTGTAAATCTTTTCTAGCTAGTTTCACTTTGTGTGAGGTATTAACTGGAAATGTTTTCCATTTGTTAAATATCTGTTTGTGTTTGTTTGTTCTTATTTCCTGTCAAGGATTGTATCATATAACTGATTGTTTGCAGAGGCTTTGTCTCTGATCACATGCTCCAGGTCATCTCAGTTAAGCAAAAGCCATTTTGCATTTACAGTGAGAGTGAAGTGTTTTTGCTCATTGTCTGATTGGGGTTACCTAAACTACGGTCTGGAGGAAGCACCTCATTGGTTCTTTTAAGCCTTTTTTTTAAAGTTGTTTCAGGTTTCAACTTTCTGTTACTTATGTTACCTTATGAGTGTTTCTGCCATTTCACACAGAACTAATTGGAGGATAGGCACTGAGGAAACTCTGATCTAAGATATATAAATATCCTGTCTTTTGCTTATTTTTAGTAGTTATTTATAGCACTTGTATTGTCTGCTGCATACAATTTACAGTATGTTATAGCTATAAACTAATCTGTCCAGTTTATTAAAATTGTCTGCCTCACAGGTCCTGATAAATAAGGTTTTTACTGTCACACTGTTTGTACATCTTTTCTAGCTAGTTTCACTGTGTATGCGGTATTTACTGGAAATTGTTTTCATTTGTTAAACATTTTCTTTTGCTTCTTGATTCTGATTTCCTGCCAAGGAGTGTGTCATATAACTGACTGTTTACATAGGCTGTGCTTCTGAGCACAATTCCCAGGCCATCTCAGTTTAGAAAAAAGCCATTTTGCATTTTCAGTGAGAGTGAGGTGTTCATGATCATTGGCTGGTTGTGGTTACCTGAAATACATCTTGGAGTAAGCACCTCATTAGTTCTTTTGAGCTTTTTTAAAGTTCTTTCAGGTTTACACTTTCTGTTACTTAAGAAGTTACCTGTGAGTACTCCTGCCTTTTCCCACAAAGCTAATCGGAGGAAGGGCACTGAGCAAAACTCTGATCTGTGAAATATAAGTATCTTGTTTTATGCTTATTTTTACTAGTTATTTATAGCACTTTTATTGTCTGCTGCATTCTTTTTTCTGTAATTTATAGCTATAAACTAATCTGCACAGTTGTATTAAAACTGTCTGCCTCACAGGACCTGATTAATAAGGTATTTACTGTCACACTTTTTGTAAATCTTTTCTGGCTAGTTTCACTGTATGTGAGGTATTAACTGGAAATTTTCTCCATTTGTTAAACATTTGTTTGTGTTTGTTTCCTCTGATTGCCTGCCAAAGAGTGTATCACATAACTGATTATTTGCAGATGCTGTGTCTCTGAGCACATGTTCCAGGCCATCTCAGTTAAGCAAAAAACATTTTCCATTTTCAGTGAGAGTGA
This sequence comes from Protopterus annectens, assembly GCF_019279795.1. Taxonomy (NCBI): domain Eukaryota; kingdom Metazoa; phylum Chordata; order Ceratodontiformes; family Protopteridae; genus Protopterus; species Protopterus annectens. The sequence continues at coordinate 255,871,404 of NC_056725.1, forward strand.
AGTGTTTATGGTCATTGGCTGATTGGGGTTACCTGGACTACGGTTTGAAGTAAGCACCTCATTGGTTCTTTCAAGCTTTTTTAAGTTGTTTCAAGTTTTAACTTTCTGTTACTTAAGAAGTTACCTTCTGAGTGTTTCTGCCATTTCACACAGTGCTAATCAGAGGAAGGCCACTGAGCAAAACTCTGATCTGTGCTATATAAGTATCCTGTTTTTGTTTATTTTTACTAGTTATTTATAGCACTTTTATTGTTGGCTGCATACTTTTTACTGTATTTTTACAGTTATGAACTAATCTGCACAGTTGTATTAAAATTGTCAACCTCAAAAGGCATGATAAATAAGGTTTTTACTGACACACTGTTTGTAAATGTTTTCTAGCTAGTTTCAATGTGTGTGAGGTGTTAACTGGAGATTTTCTCAATTTGTTAAACATCTGTTTGTTTTTGTTTGTTCTGATTTCCCACCAAGGAGTGTATCATATAACTGACTGTTTGAAGAGGCGGTGTGTATGAGACCATGTTCCATGCCATCACAGTTTAGCAAAAGCCATTTTGCATTTTCACTGAAAGTGTATGAGACCATGTTCCATGCCATCTCAGTTTAGCAAAAGCCATTTTGCATTTTCACTGAGAGTGAAGTATTTAAGGTCATTAGATGATTGGGGTTACCTGGACTACGGCTTGGAGTATCCACTTCATTGGTTCTTTCAAGCTTTTTCTAAAGTTGTTTCACCTTTCAGCTTTCTGTTACTTAAGAAGTTACCTTCTGAGTGTTTCTGCCATTTCACACAGAGCTAATCGAAGGAAGGCCACTGTGCAAAACTCTGATCTGTGATATATAAGTATCCTGTTTTCTGATTTTTTTTACTAGTTATTTATAACACTTTTATTGGCGTCTGCATACTTTATACTGTATTTTATAGCTATAAACTAATCTGCACAGCTTATTAAAATTGTTTGCCTCACAAAGCCTGATAAATAAGGTTTTTACTTCACACTGTTTGTAAATATTTTCTAGCAAGTTTCAATGTGTGTATGGTATTTACTGAAAATTTTTTTCCATTTGTTAAACATTTGCTTGTGCTTCTCTGTTCTGATTTCCTGCCAAGGAGTTTATCATATAACTGATTGCTTGCATAGGCTCTGTGTCTAAGCACATGTTCCAGGCCATCTCAGTTTAGAAAAAGCCATTTTGCATTTTTATTGAGAGGGAAATGTTTATGGTCACTGTCTTGTTCAGTTTACCTGGACTACAGCTTGCAACCTCATTTCTTTTGAGTTTTTTTTAAAGTTGTTTCAGGTTTCACTTTTTGTTACTTAAGAAGTTACCTTCTGAGTGCATCTGCCATTTCACACAGAGCTAATCGGGGAAAGGGCACTGAGCAAAACTCTGATCTGGTGTAATATAATTATCTTGTTTTTCACTTATTTTTACTAGTTATTTATAGAACTTTTATTGTCTGCTGCATTCTTTTTAGTGTAATTTATAGCTATAAACATATCTACACAGTTGTATTGAAATTGTCTGACTCACAGGACCTGATTAATAAGATATTTACTGTCACACTGTTTGTCAATCTTTTCTAGCTAGTTTCACTCTGTGTGAGGTATTAACTGGAAATTTTCTCCATTTGTTAAAAATCTGTTTGTGTTTGTTTCTTCTGATTGCCTGCCAAGGAGTGTATCATATAACTGATTGTTTGCAGAGGCTGTGTGTCTGAGCACTTGTTCCAGGCCATCTCAGTTAAGCAAAAAACATTTTCCATTTTCCATGAGAGTGAAGTGTTTGTGGTCATTGGCAGAATGGGGTTACCTGGAATACGGCTTGGAGTAAGCAACTCATTGTTTTTTTTTTCAAGCTTTTTAATTTTTTACAGGTTTCAGCTTTCTTTTACTTAAGAAGTTACCTTGTGAGTGTTTCTGACATTTCACACAATGCTTATCGGAGGAAGTCCACTGAGCAAATCTCCGATTTGTGATATATAAATATCCTTTTTTTGCTTATTTTGACTAGTTATTTATAGCACTTTTATTGTCTGCTCTGTACTTTCTACTGTATTTTATAGCTGCAAACTAATCTGCCAAGTTATATTAAAATTGTCTGCCTCACAGGGCCTGATAAAATAGGTTTTTACTGTCACACTGTTTGTATATCTTTACTAGCTAGTTTCTTTGTGTGAGAGGTATTAACTGGAAATTTTCACCATTTGTTAAACATCTGTTTGTGTTTGTTTGTTCTGATTTCCTGCCAAGGAGTGTATGATATAACTGATTATTTGCAGAGTCTGTGTGTCTGAGCACAAGTTCCAGGCCATCTTGGTTTTAAAAAAGCCACTTTGAATTTCAAGTGAGAGTGAAACGTATATGGTCATTGGCAGATTGCGGATACCTGAACTACGGCTTGGAACAGGCACCTCATTGGTTCTTTCGAGCTTTTTTTAACGTTGTTTCAGGTTTCAACTTTCTGTTACCTAAGAAGTACCTTCTGAATGCTTCTGCCATTTCACACAGAAACAATCGGAAGAAGAGCATTAAGCAAAACTCTGATTTGTGTTATATAAGTATCCTGTTTTTTTCTTATTTTTGCTAGTTATTTATAGCACTTTTATTGTCTGCTGCATACTTTTTACTGCATTTTTCAGCTATAAACTAATCTGCACAGTCGTATTAAAATTGTCTGCCTCACAGGGCATGATTAATAAGGTTTTTACTGTTGCATTGTTTGTATATCTTTTCTAGCAAGTTTCTCTGTGTGAGAGGTATTAACTGGAAATTTTCTCCATTTATTAAACATCTGTTTGTGTTTGTTTATTCTGATTTCCTGCCAAAGAGTGTATGATATAACTGATTATTTGCAGAGGCTGTCTGTCTGAGCACAAGTTCCAGGCCATCTCAGGTTTGAAAAAGCCATTTTGCATTTTAAGTAAGAGTGAAATGTTTATGGTCATTGGCAGATTAAGGCTACCAGAACTACAGCTTGAAGTAAGCACATAATTTGTGCTTTCAAACTTTTTTTAAAGTTAATTCACGTTTCAACTTTCTGTTACTTAAGAAGTTACCATTTGAGTGCTTTTGCCATTTCACATAGAGCTAACTGGAGGAAAGGCACTGAGCAAAACTCTGATCTGTAATATGTAAGTATCCTGTTTTTTTCTTATTTTTACTATCATTTATAGCAATTATATTGTCTGTTGCATCCTTTTTACTGTATTTTATAGCTAGAAACTAATCTTCACAGTTGTAATAAAATGTTCTGCCTCACATGGCTTGATAAATAAGGTTTTGACTGTTACACTTTTTTAAATCTTATCTAGCTAGTTTCACTCTGTGTGAGGTATTAACTGGAAAGTGTTTCCATTTGTTAAACATCTGTTTGTGTTTGTTTGCTCTGATTTCCTGCCAAGGAGTGTATTATATAACTGATTGTTTGTAGAGACTTTGTGTCTGAGCACATGTTCCAGATCATCTCAGTTTAGCAAAAGCCATGTTGTATTTTCAGTGAGAGTGAAGTGTTTATGCTCATTAGCTGATTGGGGTTACTTGGACTACAGCTTGGAGTTAGCACCTCATTGGTTCATTCAATCTTTTTTTTAAGTTGCTTCAGGTTTCAACTTTCTGTTACTTAACATGTTACCTTGTGAGGGTTTCTGCCATTTCACACAAAGCTAATCGGAGGATAGGCACTGAGGAAAACTCTGATCTAAGATATATAAATATCCTGTTTTTTTGCTTATTTTTAGTTATTTATAGCACTTTTATTGTCTGCTGCATACATTATACTGTATTTTATAGCTATCAAATAATCTGCACAGTTTATTAAAAGTGGTTGCCTCACAGGGCCTGATAAATAAGTTTTTTTACGGTCACACTGTTTGTAAATCTTTTCTAGCTATTTTCACTGTGTGTGATGCATTTACTGGAAATTTTCCATATGTGTTCAACATTTGCTTGTGCTGTTTTGCTCTGATTTCCTGCCAAGGAGTGTATCATATAACTGATTGTTTGCATAGGCTGTGTATATTAGCAAATCTTCCAGGCCATCTCGGTTTAGCAAAAGCCATTTTGCATTTTCTGTGAGAGAGAATTGTATATGGTCTTTGGGTGATTGAGGTTTCCTGAAATACGGCTTGGAGTAAGCACCTCATTAGTTCTTTTGAGCTTTTTTAAAGTTGTTTCAGGTTTACACTTTCTGTTACTTAAGAAGTTACCCTTGTGAGTGCTTCTGCCATTTCACCCAGAACTAATTGGAGGAAGGGCACTGTGCATAACTCTGATCTGTGAAATATAAGTATCTTATTTTTTCATTATTTTTACTAGTTATTTATAGCATTTTTATTGTCTGCTGCATACTTTTTACTGCATTTTATACCTATAAACTAATCTGCATCATTGAATTAAAATTGTCTGCCTCACAGGGCCTTATAAACAAGGTCTTTACTGTCACACCGTTTATAAATATTTTCTAGCTAGTTTCACTGTGTGTGAGGTATTAACTCAAAATTTACTCCATTCGTTAAACATCTGTTTGTTTTTGTTTGTTCAGATTTCCTGCCAAGTAGTGTATCATATAACTGATTGTTTGCAGAGACTATGTGTCTGAACACATGTTCCAGGTCATCTCAGTTTAGCAAAAGCCATTTTGCATTTACAGTGAGAGTGAAGTGTTTATGCTCATTAGCTGATTGGGGTTACCTGGAGTACAGCTTGGAGAAAGAACCTCATTGGTTCTTTCAAGATTTTTTTTTAAAGTTGTTTCAGGTTTCAGCTTTCTGTTACTTAACATGTTATCTTGTGAGTTTTTCTGCCATTTCACACAGAGCTAATCGGAGGATTGGCACTGAGCAAACCTCTGATCAAAGATATATAAATATCCTGTTTTTTGCTTATTTTTAGTTGTTATTTATAGCACTTTTATTGTCTGCTGCATACTTTTTACTTTATTTTATAGCTATAAGCTAATCTTCTCAGTTTAATAAAATTGTCTGCCTCAGAGGGCCTGGTAAATACATTTATACTGTCACACTATTTGTAAATCTTTTCTAGCTAGTTTCACTGTGTGTGAGGTATTTACTGGGAATTTTCTCCATTTGTTAAAAATTTGCTTGTGCTTCTTTGTTCTCATTTCCTGCCAAGGAGTGTATCATATAACTGATTGTTTGCACAGGCTGTGTGTCTGAGCACAACTTCCAGGCCCTCTCAATTTAGCAAAAGCCATTTTGCATTTTCAGTGAGAGTAAAGTGTTTATGGTCTTTGGCTGATTGAGGTTACCTGGTCTATGGCATGGAGCAAGCACCTCATTAGTTCTTTTGAGCTTTTTTAAAAGTTGTTTCACGTTTACACTTTCTGCTATTTAAGAAGTTAACTTGTGAGTGCTTCTGCCATTTCACACAGAGCTAATTGGAGGAAGGGCACTGAGCAAAACTCTGATAATTGAAATATAAGTATCTTGGGTTTTCCTTATGTTTACTAGTTATTTATAGCACTTTTTTTTGTCTGCTGCATACTTTTAGTATATTTTATAGCTATACACTAATCTGTACAGTTGTATTAAAATTGTTTGCCTCACAAGGCCTGATAAATAAGGTTTTTACTTTCACACTGTTTGTTCCTCTTTTCTAGCTAATTTTACTGTGTGTGATGTATTAACTGGAAATTTTCTCCATTTGTTAAACATCTCTTTGTTTTTGTTTTTTTCTAATTTCCTGCCAAGAAGTATATCATATAACTGATTGTTTGCAGATTCGTATCATATAACAGATTGTTTGCAGAGACTGTGTGTCTGAGCACATGTTCTAGGCCATCTCAGTTTAGCAAAAGCCATTTTGCATTTTCAGTGATAGTGAAGTGTTTATGATCTATGGCTGATTGGGGTTACATGAACTACGGCTCAGAGTAAGCACCTCAATGGATCTTTCGAGCTGTTTTTAAAAGGTATTTCAGTATTCAACTTTCTGTTAATGAAGAAGTTACCTAGTGAGTGTTGCTGCCATTTCACACAGAGCTAATCGGAGGAAGGGCACTGAGCAAAACTCTGATCTGTCGTATATAAATATCCTATTTTTCGCTTATTTTTACTATTTATTTATAGCACCTTTATTGTCTGCTGCATACCTTTTACTGTATTTTAAAGCTGTAAACTAATCTGCACAGTTGTATTGAAATTGCCTGCCTATCAGGGGCTGAAAAACAAGGGGCCAGATTCCCGATGGCTTGCACGGAGTCTACGAGTAGAGTAAGACGTCATGCAGCCATCATGTCCGACGAGCGATCCACGAACAGCCTGTAGGGGTGTGTAACACGTCTCCTACACGGAGAGGGCTGTGATATGCAAATTACCTCACTTGCAGCCGAAAGGCATGCAAATGAGGTAAATTTGCGATCCAGGAAGCAGAAACCTGACCGAGTAGGAGACATGTTAGCTGCAGAAATGTACTCAGTTGACAACTGAGTACCTTTCTGCAAATAGCACAATGGAGCCTTGTCAGCTCCAAATAAAGGTTGCATATGGTTGAGGAAGCATGCCAATGGCCAAATATACGGCCACTGGAAAGTTTCCCTGATGCAAAATTAAAATAAAAATAATTTTTTTTTCTGCGATTTCCGATGTTTAAGCGCAAATGGGGTGCACTATAAAAATCATAAAATAAGGCAATAACAGCCACAAACATGGAATTTATGAAAATTGTCAAATTTCAATGTAAGGGAATAGCAGGCTGAAGACAACATGGCCACCGAGTAGGGGTTGCTAAGGGGAGAAGCCCAGTCAAAGACATGTAACCAAGCATTAGTAGGCAATCCTATGTAAATGAGTGTTAGGATAGTGAATCGTACTTTTACATAGCAAATGAGCGCAGTCAGTGTAGTGTAGGAGTAGGATATGCGGAGGAACAGAGTAGGAGATAGGTGACATCACAAGGGGGGTATGTATGAAAGTAGTGCAGCTCATTGGAGGACAGTGGCATCTGTTAGGTGGCAGTTAGGCATCATGGAAAGAGGTGTGTCAACAGGTAGGCTAGGGAAAGCCAAGAAATGGAAGGTGTATACTGTGGATAACACCAAAGTTTCTTGCAGATCGGGTATGCACGTGTGCACACCTGTAAAGTTGAGTAAGACAGAGTGCGCGCGTTGAAGCATGAGTGCACGCGTTTAAGCCAGAGTAAGCATGTATAAGGCTGTTGTAAGACCTGTAAACTTGTTTATGCTTGTGTGCACTCGTTTTAGCCCGAATAATCAAGTTTTAGTCCATCTAAGCATGTATGCGCGTCTGTGAGCTGCTGTGAGCGTGTTTGCGCTTGTATGCACGTCGCTCCCCCTGAGGAAACAGAAAGGAAAAAGGAAGCACAACAAATAGCAGGATGCTACCAGGTGATACTAGTAGAGCTAGCAGGTGAAAACAATCCAAATCAGGCAATAACACAGGCAGACCACTAGCCTAGCCCAGCCCAGCACTTAAAACTCTGCAAACAACAGTGCAGTTTGTTTCTCACAAGAGACACTGAAACACTGGAGTATGCTACTTGAAGTGAAAACTGAAAAAGCTTCACTCAGACAAAAAAATGCTAGGGGCTGCCCTTGCTGTTATAAGACGACATATGCAACATGCTGAGGGTGGTGACAAAGCAAATGCTGCTGGACAACCCACAGTGAGGAGACAGAGAAGAGGATACAGGCCCAGGGTCACCTACCAGGGGTTACATGAGCTGGAGATAGTGGAGTGCTATAGAGTGGACAGAGACCTCCTGCAGCAAATTGTGGAGCTGTGCAGGCCACACCTCACACACAGAACCAACAGAGGGGAACCCATCCCAGTGGAAACCAAGGTATGTGTTGGCCTAAGAATACTAGCAACAGGTACCTTTCAGAGACCAACTGGTGATATGATGGGGATATCACAGGCATCAGCATCCAGGGTACTGCACCAGTTCCTGGATGCCATGTCAGCACATGTCGGTGATCATGTATATTTCCCCAATTCCCGTGAGGTATTGGCCAGCAATATGTGCCTCTTCCAGCAAATAGCAGAATTCTCTGAGGTAGTGGGTGCAATAGACTGCATGCGTATACACATCAAAGCACCAGCCGGCGAGTGGGTTAGGGCCTACATTAACCGCAAGGGCTTCCCCTCCATCAACTGCCAGGTCATGTGTGATGCCCAGGGCATAATAATGAATGTGTGTGCTGGCTGCCCTGTAAGCTACCATGATTCTCATATCTGGCATCTGACGCAGCTGTACCAGACATTTGCCAATGGGGACATCCCACATGGTCACTTAGTGGGGGATGCTGGCTATGCACTGGAGCCGTGGCTGATGACACCCATCAGAAATGCACACACACCTGAACAACAATGCCATAATGAGGCACACGCACAAACACTAAATGTAATCGAGCGTGTGTTTGGGTTGTTCAAGTCATGGTTCCGATGCCTGGACACATCTGGTGAAGCCTTGCAATACTCACCAACTACATGTACCCAAATTGTCATGGTATGTGCTATGCTACATAATATGATCCTGTGAAAACAGCTGCAACAGGACCAGCATATGCCTGGGCCAAGCAGCCCTCCACCAGTGCCAAGGCCATCACAGGCAGAGCGTGACTCAGAGGAGGAACAACCTGAGCCTGCCCCAGTAGGCAGACAAAGGCGTGCCCAGTATGCCTTGGCCTTGGCAAAGAGGCAACGCATAGCACATACACTGGCTCAGTAGGAACCCTGGAAATGATACCTCTCTCTGACTCGCACATATAGTAAAAGGGATGCCTAACTTGACACTACCTGTTGCCAAACATGTATAGGGAGTGCAGTATGTGCATCCAACATAGGCAGCCCTGCAGCACCACCTGAGGCATGATTGCTATGTGTTAAGCAATGTAAGGTAGTGCTAAACAGCATTTACCACCATGTTGTATATGCAAACTTGATGACCTTCAGTAGCATCCTACCCTCACCAAACATGAGGCCACAATATGAAGACAAGATGATCAATTACAACAATTGACTTAAGTATTGGTGTCAGTGAAAGGGGATTCAATGCCTGTCAGCCTGGGATGAGATGCTTAACAAGACATGATGCTTTGCTAGGGATGGATTTCACCTATCACCTGTGGCCTATTGGATATTGCCAAAGGCTCTTGTCACCCCCATAGTGCCTTTTCTAGGTAAGGCTCAAAACACAAATCCACCTCCATAGGTATCACAAGGGATAAGAAAGTATAAGTAATGCTACTCAATGCCAGAAGTCTAAACTGCAAGATGCGTGCACTCCAAACACTCCTCAGCATGGAGAATGTTGATATCTGTGCAGTAACAGAAACCTGGTTCAAGGCTCCCAAGAGCACCCTAGCATTCACAGGTACACCTCATACCATGCTTTACAGCTGCAAAACATGGAACAAACTACAAAAGGAGGGTGAGTATCAATATTTGTCAAAGATACCCACTCCCCCAGGTTGGTGGCACAGCATGAAGCATCAGAGACTACCCATGTGTAACAAACAGTGGGTAAAACCACCTTCCAGTTCATAGCCTGCTACAGACCACCATCCTAAACCCAGGAACCACATTTGGCTGACTGGAGAACACATGAAAATATGAAGATCTCCCCAAACACCATTATATTGGGTGGCTTCAACTACCCAAACATACACTGGGAGCATTACCCTAGCTCCAAAACCCTAGGCCAAATGTTCCCAGAATTTATAAACCAAAATGCTATGGAACAACTTGCTACCACTCCCACAAGAGGGGAAAACATACTGGACCTGATCATCACCAACATGGGGACTCTATGCCCAAGACCAGAAGTGTATCCCTCACTGGTACGATCACACCAGATAGTAATCTCACTGGATATTCACATCTCCACCCCAGCCCATGGCCAGAAAACCACAGTGAAAAATGTTCACTAAAGCATATGTCGCACACCTCAAAACTGAGGTGGAATCCTTTACAGCCCCTGTGTCTGTGGAAAATATGGCCCAGATCTCATAACCCTTTATAAACGCATTCTATGAACACCGTCAGGAATGCATGGATCATGCAATCCCAAATAAAACCAAGACCCAATCCTCCAAAGGCAGGCATCCTGTTTGGTGGACCCCAGCCATAAACAAACCATACAATACAAGGAGGAAGCTACTATATGATAGATCCAAATCACAAAAAGGGAAGCCATCTCTGACCAGTATTATTGAAAAACAACGTCTACACATAAAATTGTCTAAGGCCATCTGTGAGATAAAAATCGTCCAGGACACCAAGGATAATCACAAGGCATTCTTTACTTATTGTAGGAACCTGTGTGGGAATCTCTAGGTATGTTCAAAATTAGTGCAAAATGACAAACAATACAGCAAACTCACAGACATTGCCAACATCCAAGCTGACAGGTTCAGTGCAAACCCCCCCCCCACCACCACCAAAAGGGCAAATATCTATCCCAGCAGAGTGCTGGCCCCCTGACATCACAGATGCCCAGTTAACAGCCAGCCTCTCCAAAGCAAAACACACAGCATCAATGGGACCAGACGGTGTCCTGGGCTGTGTCCAACATGAACCCCAAGAAGAATTGAACACACACATAAAACCACTGTTCAATGACAGCCTTAACACACGATATGTACCCAAAGAGCAGTGTACAGCAACAGTGGACCCTCTCCACAAAGGTGGTGCCTCAACGGATACTGCAAACAATCGCCCCAGACGCCTGACTAGGTTGGTCTGCAAAGCTATGGAAAGGATCATCATGGACCTTAGAAATAAACATATTGGGGACACACAGACACTGGATCCTACCCATTTTTGCTTTGTTAAGGGAAGATCCTGCCTCTTAAACCTGGTTGAGTCATTTGAAACAGTCTCCAAGGCCATTGATGAGGGGATGGTGGTCCACACAGCCTACCTGGACCTTGCAAAATCCTTGCATACAGTACCCCACTTGGTCATCATAGATTAGATCACCAGCTTCAATAGAAATCCCTATGTCACTAGATGGGTTGCAAACTGGCTCAAGGACAGAACCCACATGGCCTGAAATGCTGGAGCCATGTCAGACCACAAACCAGCTACAAGTGGCATCCCACAAGGCTCAGTCCTGGGACCTCCCTTGTTTGGTGTATATTTCTCAGAGGTACAGGCCAACACAGAAGGACTGTTGGTGAACAAGTTTGTAGATGACTGCAAACTGGGCGCCATAATCGACCCTCCAGCTGACACAAGCATCCTACAAAAGGGCCTCATAGAAACAGACAACTGGTGCCAGAGCCATGTCCTCAAGCTAAACACAAAACAGTGTATAGTCCTCCCCTTTGTCAAAACTAAGTGCCCACAAATTACTACATATGTGGTAACCCATTAAGTATGGAAGAAGTGATAAGGGACCTGGGGACCCAAGTCGATAGCAATCTCACATTCGACAACCATGTGGCCAAAGTGTTCAGAGAAACAATTCATATAGCCCACCGAATCATGAAGGTAATCACATCTACATCAGTGGAGGTCATTGTGCCTCTTAACTCATCCCTCATCAGGCCCATAATTGAGTACAACGCCCCTTGTGGGATGTACCTTTTCAGACACCTGCAGCAGTTGGAAAGACCACAAAAGTACCTCACCAGGAGGATCAAAAGGCTCAAACACATGCCAGTCACTGCCCGGTTAAAGAAACTGCAGGTCCACTCAGTGGCATAATGCCTGCCCAGAGGTGATCTGTGCCAGATGTATAAAGCCATGTCCAACCTGGAATCAATGGACATGCTGCACCTTGGGAAATCAGAATCCCATCAAGCTATGTGCTCAAGAGACCTGAACCTCAGGATGAAATAAATTGGACATGCTGGAGTGACAGATCCATAACCCAGAGGCTCCCCCCACTCTTGAGTAAACTCCCACTCCAGGTTAGCCAGAGTCCCTCATTGACTCTCTTCAAGAGGAATCCTGATGAGTGGATGGGAGATTGTAGGTTTACCCTGGGTATCACTTCTATGTCACTGTTAGCCAGAGGCACAGTATACTAACCATGAAAAATGTAATGGCAAACTCCACTTACAATGTGTGTTGAAAGCCAAACACACTCTGGCTAGGATTATAAATGCCCTAGGGCAGATAGCCTAGTATGAACCTATGAACAGAATCACACACACTAAGTAGTACAACTGTGGTCACTGTGAAGTAATGTTTGCCAATGTCCACCCAAGTTGGTGAATACACAGCAATGTCAGACAAGCCTGGTTTAAGTAAGCCATAGCTGAACAAAATGCAACATGCTCATAGTTGCCCAACTGGCCCTTAACTAGTCTGGTCTGCTCAGTATGAGCATTTACAGCAGTGATGGGACTCAAACCCATGATACTATGCACCATAGTGAAAGTACTGAACCACTACACCATGACAGTATTGCAGTGTTCAGCCAGTATGAGAGAATGCCGCCAAGTCTTTGAAAACTATCCCATGGAAACCCTGCAAGCACAGCATAATCCCTGTTGAGTTATGACACAAAGGAGTCTGGCAGAGAGAACACAACATGACTTCCAACACACACAGTATTAATGTCAATATTGGTCATGTTCACACACAACCATAAATGTAGTGGACTTCAGATCACAACATATGGAAAGGTCACACTGGGCATGCTCACACACTTCGATAAATGAGACACATGTCAGGCAACAAACCATGGAAAGCCTGAACTGGGCATGCTCACACACTTAGGCCCACACACTTAGGCGATGTCTGAGTATAGCAGTCAGTCACACATATCTGGCAGTTGTATGTGTTAAGCCAGGAACCTCCCATGATCCAGCAATCCACCCTGTGCACACAGTTAAATGACAACAGACACATATATTAATATACCAGAACCCTGTCATGATCAAACATGTTACGCAGATACACACGTTGTTCACAGAAACTGTGAAAGCTATGGCAATAAAGACCTGTAAACAGTAGCAGCAACAAATATTGTGCATCCCAAACATAAACGTAGGTGCAGAGGTGAATACTAGGCTGTCTGCCCTGGGGAATTCATAAGCCTAGGCAGAGTGTATTTGGCATCTGCCTCCCCAGTAGAGTAGCCTACAGTGCCTCTGTAAAGTAGGTCAAAGAAGACACCCTTTAAGACTACTTTGCTGTGCCTTTGTCAAGCAGGGACACAGTGGAGATCCCAGGGGTGAATTTGCAATTTCCCATCCATGCGGCTGCATTTTGCTGGAAGAGGGTTGGTGAGGGGCTATATCTAACTTTAATTGGGATTCAATTCCATAGTGAGGGGAGCCTGTGAGTAATGAATCTGTCCCTGCAGCATGTCCTATTTATGTTTGTGCTGAGGTTTACGTCCCTGGAGTGTGTAGCTGTAAGGGTCTTGGATGTTATGAGGTGGAGCATGTCCATTACTTCTGGGTTTGAAATGGCTGTGTACGTCAGGCATAGATTACCTCTGAGTAGGTGTTAAGCAACTGAGTAGAGCTGGAGATCCTTTAGCTGAGCTCCATAGGACATCTGTGTGTAGCCCATGATTCTCTTGGGGAGGTACTGTTGTGTTCACTGTAGTTGCCACAGGTGTTGGGTAAGGTACACCCCAAAAGGGGCATTGTAGTCAAACATGGTCCTGATGAGTGAGTAGTAGAGGGCCACAATGACCTCACATGATCTACATGCAAACACCCATGTGAGAAGGAGGGCTATACAAAGTTCTTAGCAATGACTCTCTGTCAATGTGATTAGCAAAGAAGAGGTTATAATCTATCTGGGTCTGTGGGATATTGCTCTGTTATGTAGTAGCTTCCTCCTTCTGTTGTACAGCTTATATATGGCTGGGGTCAACCAGACAGGTCTCCTGTTTTGGAGGAGTCATGGTTTTATGTGGGATAGCATGATCAATGCATACCTGCAGCTGCTCATACAATGTGTTTGTAAAGAATTCTGCAGATTGGTCTGTATTAACCTCCAGCATGAGGCCTCTGAAGTATTCCACCCCAGTCTTCACAAGTGCAAAGTCTGCTTTTGAGAAATTCTTTACAGTGATTTCCTTGGCTGGGTGTGGGGACGGGATATGGATGTCCAGGGAAAGTTGATCATGGTCTGATCTTAATAATGACAGTTCTACCTCTGGTGTGGAACATAGAGTCCCCATGTTGGTGATGATCAGGTCCAATATGTATTCCCCCTAGTGGGTGTGGTGACTGGTTGTGCCATAGCACATGGATTCACAAATTGTAGTGGCTGTAGGGTGATGTTGAGGGCTTGAGTAGTATCCCCAGTCAATATTTGTGTACCTGAAGTCAACCACTATAATGGTGTGTGTGAAGACCTTCATATCCGACACTGCTCCCAGGAAAGCCAAGTGTGGCTACTGGGTATAGGTGGGTGGTCTGAACTACACACCAAACCAAAAGGCAGTTTTGCACAATGGTAGGTGTATATGTATGGCCTGTCATGCTTAGTGTAGTGGGACCAGCCCAGAGGTGTGTGTATCTGTGATGTATATGGATACACCCCCTACTTGTGTTCTGTGTCACAAGTCCTGTGGTCACGAAGCATGGTATAGTACATAACCTGGCAGTGCCAGTGTGCATATGTAACCCTGAACTAGGTTTCTGTGAATGCACAGATATTGTTACCCCCATACTGAGGGAAAGACTAATGATGTCAGCACCCTATAAATACAGCAGGAGAAGAGAAATCACCCAGTAATGCAAATAGCGTGCTGTACTAATGCATCTCTCTCAAGTACCATAACCTAGTTAGGTAGGGGTTTGAATCCTACAAATGCCATGTGTGCGTTTGTCACACAGTTTGTGAATGCGCTGAGTTTTTTGCTTTCATTATTGTATGACATATTATTATAACAGTAATTGCCATGCACACATCAGGTATGTGTTTGCCACATACAGATATGTACCTGTGACCTATAATAGTTCCTATGTGTGAAGCCTGCCCCATATGAATACAGTTGTTACCTTTGCCGCCATGTGCCGCAGCTTACCAGACCTTAGGCCATACATGTATGTTGGTGACAATGCAAGCTACTGCAGTGATCTGTGTCCTAGGCCAGCTATGTGACACACACCCATGAAAGCTTTGATAGATTAATGTGGGTGACGGTTCATGTCTGCAGTATATGTCAGACATGTTAAAACACAGCAAAGTCTGTGAGTGATGGCCATCCAGTGTAGGTGTATGGCAACTGTTGCCGATATGCATACAGACACCTTCTTGCTTAGGTGATACACAGAGGGACTGCAGAATACCTTTGGAAATGTGAATATCACAGGATAGACAAGATAACACCTGTCCACATGTACACACCATTACCCATTCTACATGATGGTTGCTACCACCTACATGGTATTGTTGGAATACTATGTTAACTACATGCCAATGACAATGCCACAGTAGTGTTACAGCAATATACCATGGTTTGGACAACAGGTATCTGTCCATATGATACCCTTGTGGTGGTTAGGTGTGTCATGTGTAGAATGCATTGTAGGCCACTGTATGTATTTGCAGTCATGGATGGACATATCCATAGTGTGTTGGCATGTACATGAGACTGCTATATGCCAAAGGGTATTGTTCCCAGGGATGTGTGGGGCTCAGTAACAATGACTACTGGTATAGTGTAGTACTGCAGGGATATCACTGACATCAGGTTCCTATGTCTGTGTATCAGTTGAGGAGACACCATGTAATGACCACTGAATGTCAGGCTATGTAAGCTGTGTATACTACCAGAATGCAGACCATTGACATGTGGAAACCGTATCACCCACAGCATACTGTCAAACCATGTCATGTTCCATGCTGACCATGTTCACAAATGTACACCTGCAAATCGGTGATGCAAACATCACACATGTACTGTCCACACCCCAACACATGCAGGCACAGGTACACACAACAGCCATGTGGCACATGTGCAGACAGTACACTTTGGGAATTAACACTGGTGTATACAAAACTGCAATGACAAACATAGTTAATGCATCACGCATGCTCGAATATACCCACAACAATATCATTACACTGTACTGTTAACAACATGATAATATTACTACAGTGCTATGTAGTAACCCTGTGTATCAGTACCATGCTGTCCTGTTCCACCATCAATGTTACAGATATCAGGAGGTGGCACAGTTTCACCATATGCACAGAGTGTGTACTTGGTTTGCCAGAGTCTGCCATTGACACATCCAATCGACATGTATGTGTGTGTGTGTTAGTGAGGGACAACAGTACAACATGGGGTAACGTTGCTGCGATGTGTGTGTGTGTGTGTGTGTGTGTGTGTTAGCTCTAGGTGTTAGCATTATGTGTGTGTGTATGCATGCACACAGTTCCACCATGTGGCTGCCATATACGGGTGTTTGTGGACAGCCACAGACTGTACCTGCCAGGTCATACAGGTCACTGTCTCTGGCCACGGACACGGTACCTGTGCCTGGCAGGGGTGCTATGGACAGTATCAGGTACTAAGCCAGACTGGGTACTGTCATCAGAAGCAGTGGGTTGTTGACTGGACACATGTCCCTGCTGGGACTGTCCAGAGCCACGTGCATGTGGTCTTCTAGGACGGTTTAATGACAGCACAGACCCAGCATTGCTGGGGCTGGTACTGGCACTATGGGAGCAGCTGCGGGTTTGTTGTCGTCCGCGATGACTGTCAGATGATAATGTTGCTGGCAGATGTCCACGTCGATGACACAACCGTCCTGCACTGTCCTGGCTCCTGGACATGTAGTTGTGAAACAGATCTAATGTGTCCCCCCAACGTCTATTAATGATCTCACTGATGTTACAGATGGCATTCGCAATGTCACGCATAGTGTCATTCATAGAGGTGCAATGTGCTCTAAGCTCCCTCAGACCCTGTCTGGTGTACCGTTCCATACATGCATGTGCCTGCATTACAGCCCGGAACATAGCTGAGGTTGATAGACCTCTGTGGGCACTTCTGACAGGGGCAGTACGACCACGGATGCTCCCACGAGAACCCCTGGACATCTGCCTGTGTGGTACCATGTCAGGAATCTGGCCATGGCTGCTGTGAGGGGATGCATGTGCCAATGATACCACACTACCCTGGTCAATGCCCACTGTATGCTGTCCCTCAGCTAAGGACATTGGTGACAATGGATGTATCGGCAGGATGACTGTGCGCATTGATGGGGTTGACTGCTGTGTACTGTCAATTGAATGATCAACGACAGAACCTGTCACACCTCCCTGTGCCATTACACATGTATCATCATTAGCACTATCCCCAGCAGTGGCTTCAGGTTCCCTGCTGCACTCCACCAGAGCAACATCAGAACCTGTGAGAGGAAGATAGGAAACACAGTTTACAAATGTGTACATGATATTAGCACACAGGCGCACATGCACACATGTACACAGGCGCACATGCACACAGGCGCACATGCACACATGCACAAATGCACACATGCACACAGGCGCACATGCACACAGGCACACATGCACACATGCACACAGGCGCACATGCACACATGCACACAGGCACACAAGCACACAGGCACACAAGTACACAGGCACACTCCTCAGTACAGCAGATACAAACACAGACACACCTGCAATCCAACACATACACAATACTGTTTTAGGGTGGGTGACCATTTCACAAGGAAAAACATCACTGCACACATGTCAGCATGCAGGTTATGTGTTGCACAGGAATATGCAGTGCAAGTGTAGACAGCCCTTGTTAATAACAGAATACGTGTTCTTGATGCTTGTGTGTAATTGTTCAGTGATTGTCTCCACCCTGGGACACAATGTGTACAAGGACATAACAATGTTGTGCAAGTGTTACAAGCTGTGGGTGCATAGATTTGCACACACACACACACACACACACACACACACACACACACACACACAACACATGACGATGCTACAAAATAACAGCTATGTGTACTTTTGTGGTCAGTGGAACTGGATGTGGTGTAGTAACGTGAGTCATGATTAACATGCTTCTTGTGGTCAGTCAACAATAACAATGTGTGCCAGACAGGCAGCTAGCATGCTGTACCTGACGTGCAGTAACATGACTATATCCACAATTACATAGCCACTTGTTACATGGGTGTGTAAGGTGGCCAATAGTGAGCATTGCCTAACATGAATGTATTATTTGTTCCAGATTGTTGCACAAAGACATGATAGGCCTCTACCCCTCAGGTATATTATGTGTGCTGTGTAGATAAGTGGGATGCTGAAGGCTGGCCATACAGCAGATGTCATAATTGGATATGTGTAGCAGGCTAAGGTGCAGTGTGTATGCCAAACATGTGTGTGTTGTGTACATGTGTATCTGGTGTGCCTTTACAATGTCCAGTACTGTGTTGCCACACATGTGTGTCATGCTCTGTGTATTGCATGTGAGTGAGGCAGCTACTGAGAATAATGGGATATGCATAGTCTCACAGCAAACATGCACAGCATGCATTATGTGTAGGTGTGTTACATGTGCACACACTACACCTCCATATGACATGCACATGTCATTAGCAATAGTATTATTACACACTCACCAGCATGGATTGGCTGCCTTGCTGTCACTCCAGAGGGACCTGCAAACATATGAGAGCAATTGCCAGTGGCCACAACTGTGCCTTTGATACTGTGAGTATGATAAAGTACAGTAGTACACCAGGTGGCTTTCACAGATGTACAGATTATGCTCAGAATATCAATCTTGCATTAGATTGGGCAGGTTAACAGCTACACAAACAGTACACATCTCACACATGCATAGACTACCAGTACAGAGAACAGTCAACTACAGCTATGGGATGTTACCTGCACACTCCATTTCAACATGCTGGGTGGCTCCGGCCTCCATGATGACACATGTTTG
>NC_056725.1:255895284-256032784 GCF_019279795.1 Protopterus annectens
GGGAACAAGCTTTGTGTAATGGCCTTCCTATATTCCCTTTACATTCACTCCTTGTATTTCATGATATATTTCTTTCAGCACCAAGTTCTTGTATATCTCCTGTGGCTCAGTGGTAATTCATGCAGACTAGTGTTTCCAAGGTCTGGGGTTCGAGACTGACAGGGGTATTTTATTTTGCTGATGAGCAGACTACAGGCCTTGTCATACAGAGTGACTAAGGCACTTTTAAGCAGTTGTAAGCGGGTTTGCACTGGTTTGCGCATTACACATGCACACACTCGCTTAGCTGAGCACACACAAGCACACACCTGCTGACTACTGCTTAAAAGTGCTTACTTCCTCTAACACCCGCGCTAATTTGTTTTAAAGAAAAGAAAATGGGGAGATAGGAAAGTGGTGAAAAAGGAGGCACAAAGAGGGTAGGACAGTAGGAAAACAAGCTCGGGATGTGCAGGAAGGATGTAGGGAAGGCCCATAGCTGCCCATTTCTTTATCAGCAACAGCTGTGCACATGTGTGAAATTTGGTGTGAAATTTGAAACCTTCCACCCCTGAGAGAGGGGTGAGGACAACAAAATATGTTGTACTGCCAATTAGAATTATCAGTTTACATGTCCAGTGGACATGTGTGAGAATTGGGCGGCTATGTATGGTGCGTAATTTTTTTGTGGGAACAGAGTGCCCTTTTTTATTTTTTTTCAGGTGAGAGTGGAATGTGAGGTACAGGAAGTAGGTATATTTGGGGAGGTAGGTTGGGGAGGTTAACAGACAAGACAAACAAGACACATACAGGGGCAGAGTATGACACATGTGGGTGTAAACAGAAATGACGGGGACGGATGTTTGGATATCGCAAGCCCATGAGCCCACAGATGGCAACAGTGGAACTGAAATCCTCACCCATAGGCAGTTACCACTGCGCCTTCATAGCCCAGACCAGGGCTGTGCTGGGAGCTGGATAGGACAGGCAGGCACACCCGTGAGTTGCGCCACCCTCGCCTCAAGCTGGTGTAGGGGATCAGTCACAGAATGCCTGATCTCACTATGCACCACAGACCGGACCCTATGGAGGGTGAGTGGAGGCTCTCCTCTGGCCAAGCTTGCAGAGAGGGGATGAGCCCCATCGCCAGCAGCTTTTCCACCCGAAGGTGGCACAGGGCCACTGGAGGAGGAGGTCCCGGCCTGGGCACTGGTGCCAGGTGCACTCGCCAGCTGAGGTGAGAGAGGTGGGTCCGCTGGAACCTGCCTTCCCTGTTGTCCTATGTGTAGCAGTACTTTATGGCATTTTGGGTTAGTAACAAACAACACCATTCAAAATTAGCTGTAACAGCATGCATCAGTATTCCCATTAACCAAACACCCATGAATTCCGAACATTGAGCAGCAAGCATAACACATGCATATTTAGAACAACAGTGCACATTCCAACAGCATGCAGGGTTGATTGGTGGCAACAGGCCATCAGGTTTGGATATGTGATCGGGGCACATGCATCAACGTACATGCAGATATGTATGAACCAACAGGACAAATGTCCATGGGAATTAATTGTGAATACACATACCCGGTTTGGTGTGGAATGGCATCATTTGTGAAAATAGGGTAAGGTGGAGAAATTTTACATTAACAACTTAAACTACCTATACATATACTGTACATTCCTAGTAGATGCAGATATATATCCCCTACATGTATTAGTACAGTTTCCTGCATGTAACCTTAGGAATGTTGGTGATGGGGATGTTACTGCTACATTAATATACATTCCATTTTTATCCATATATGTTCATATCTGGCTGTGTTCAGGTACAGCATCCTGCTACATTTTATTTATATGGGTCTAGACAACAGTGGATGTTCAGCATTTCATACAACCATACTATTTCCATAATGCAAGGGTACAGCAACATATCCATTTTGTGGGACGGACACAATCCATGTTCTGTATTTTATTTAACACATTACACTCTTTGGTTGTGGCTGTCTCATTCATTTTATAATGTAGTGACTGCAGTATACCTTTATTCCAGACTTATTACAGCTTTCTTGGTACCTTCAAACTGTCTTTCTCACACTCTCTCAATTATTTTATATTTATATTTCAGACTGGTTCTTAATTCTAGGCTTTATTAACATTTATTACTGGTTTACAACAGCCCTTTCCAGCTGACTCACTTATTTCATATGGCAGAATTTGCAAGGATGCATTTGACACTTGTCTATCCTTTGTTGATTGATTACCACTCATTTTCTGGCTGCAGCAGTTATCTGATATTACAATACAGGTGGAAACTTCTATTTGAGACTTGTTTAATCTTTATTACTGGATTGCATTACACTATTTTCCAGGCTGCATCACTTATCTAATCTTACAATACTAGCAGAATCTTTCTTCTATGCTTATTTGACCTTTATTAGTGGGTTACAACACTGAACTCTTTTACAATCTGTCTCACTTATATTCTATGACAATACCAGCTAAATAATTACTAACCTGCCTGGTGGTGCAACCTCAGCAGCCTATCAGCATAGGCTCACTGATTCGTGGAATGAACACCTGCAGCTGTAATATAAGGGAAGTAATATTGGAACATATGTCTCCATACTATAGGCTAGGATAGCATTTCTTACATACTTAATTACATGAATACGTACTCAGTAGTGGGGCGTTGGGCATTTGGCGAGCCTCCTGGATCCAACGGTTCAGTTGGTCCTCCTTCCGTCACTTCAGGTCCGCATGGTGGTGACAGACCTGTTCACCAGTCCTCGGAATGCCTGTGGCGCTGGTGAGATCATGTGTCAACCAGTTCCATGCCTCTGCCTTGTACGCACCCCAGTGAACCTGGCCTTGCATGAGTTGTGCTTCATGATCATGGACTAGGAGCCAAACCATATATTTTGACTCCTCAACACCCCACCTTTGTGATCTAAAGTGACTTCCCTCTCCTGCACCTGCCATCCTGACTGCAAATGAGTACCACAATCAGTTATGCTGTGAATTCCCACCTATGGGGCTTATATATGCCAGTGTTCCCGCATTTATCTGTGATTGGCCATTTTGGATATTTATCAGCTTAAAAAAACCTGCTTTGTCATGCTTCTATTTCCATTCATTCCAATATATATGCTAACACTGCATTTCTCAGTACAACTGTCATGGCTTAGTGGTTCAGTATTTTGACTATGGTGCACAGTATCCCAGGTTCGACCCTGGGCATTGCTTTTTTTTATTTTACTACTGTCTAGACAGGCTAGGAGGTGTGTCTGTGTAAAGGCGGCTTTAATACAGCTTGCCCAATGTTGCCCGCTGGAAAGCTGGTTGGCGCGCTGCTCAACTCCGCGCAAATGGCTTATGCTGGGTAACGAGTTATTTAGCTACGAGCATTCATATTATGCTGGGTGAAGCACTGCTGAACTACGGGCACTCATTTTAAGCGTGGTAAAGCACTGGTCAACTCCGGGCACTCATATTAAACCTGTTAAACCGCTGCTCACCTGTGGGCACTCATATTAAGCTTGTTAAAGTGTTGCTCACCTATGGGCACTCATATTAAGCTTGTTAAAGCGCTGCTCACCTACGGGCTCCCATATTCAGCTTGCTAAAGCCTTGCTAAGCTATGGGCAATTCTGATCCTTTTTTTATATTTTATTTTGTCGGATTTCTTCACAAATACATTGCCCATTTCATTACATTTTACTTAAATTATAGTTTTATATATATATATATATATATATATATATATATATATGTGTCAGGGGATTATTTCATGCTTATTTAAATAAAAATGGAAAATGATGTTGTGGGGGCTCGAACCGTGACTACCTCCTCTTTGGCCAACATCTCTACCGCTACGCTATAGCTACTTGGCTTACTTTGCATATTTAGATCTTATATGCTTTTCAATATTTGTTAACTGTGGCTGAGTGGAGGGCATACCCGCGCAAACGAGTGCAACTACGGGCAAACATTTTGAAAATTATAAAAAAAAAAAATTAAACTGCTATTTTTATGTTTTACATTACAGTTGGGTTTATAGTCTGTGAGGGCATGTGGTGTTGTGTTCCTTGACATTTCCGCGGACTCGCTCGTGGGTGTTTACTTTCAGGACTCTGACTCTTCTGGGGCCTGTCCCTTTGCAGCGCTCGGCATTCGGACACGCCCCCTACTTTCCTACACGGACCGTGTTAGACTAGGGTATGATTCAGCATGCCCTCATGAATATGCATGGCATGCTGACATCATACAGTTAGACTGCAGTCTCCATGTAAGACATATTAACTCTTACACGGAGGTTTCGTGAATCCGGCCCAAAGTGTTTACTGTCCCAATGTTTGTAAATCTTTTCCAGCTAGTTTCACTGTGTGTGAGGTATTAACAAGAAATTTTCTCCATTTGTTAAACATCTTTTTGTTTTCTTTTTTCTGATTTCCTGCCAAGAAGTGTATCATATAACTGATTGTTTGGAGAGGCTGTGTGTCTGAGCACATATTCCAAGCCATCTCAGTGTAGCAAAAGCCATTTTGCATTTTCTGTGAGAGTGAAGTGTTTATGGTCATTGGCTGATTGGGATTTCCAGGGCTATGGTTTGGAGTAAGAACCTCATTGGTTCTTTAAAGATTTGTTTTAAAGTTGTTTCAGGTTTCAACTTTATGTTACTTAAGAAGTTACCTTGTGAGTGCTTCTGCCATTTCACACAGAACTAATGAGAGGAAGGGCACTGAGCAAAACTCTGATCTGTGAAATATAAGTATCTTGTTTTTTGCTTATTTTTGCTAGTTATTTTTAGCACTTTTATTGTCTGCTGCATTCTTTTCATTGTAGTTTATAGTTATAAAGTAATCTGCACAGTTGTATTAAAATTGTCTGCCTCACAGGTCCTGATTAATAAGGAATTTACTGTCACACTGTTTGTAAATCTTTTTTAGCTAGTTTCACTGTGTGTGAGGTATTAACTGGAAATTTTCTCCATTTGTTATACATCTTTTTGTGTTCTTTTTTCTGATAATATATATAATATATAAACTAATCTGTATAGTTGTACTAAATTGTCTGCCTTACAGGGCCTGATAAATTATGTTTTTACTGTCACACTGTATGTAAATCTTTTCTAGCTAGTTTCACTCCGTTTGATGTATTGACTAGAGATTTTCTCCATTTGTTAAACATCTGTTTGTGTTTGTTTGTTCCGATTGCCTGCCAATGAGTCTATTATATAGCTAATAATTTGCAGAGGCTGTGGGTATAAGACCATGTTCCATGCCATCTCAGTATAGCAAAAGCCATTTTGCATTTTCACTGAGAGTGAAGAATTTATGGTCACTGAATGATTGAGGTTACCTGGACTAAGGCTTGAAGTACACACTTCATTGGTTCTTTCAAGCTTTTTCTAAAGTTGTGTCATGTTTTAACTTTCTGTTACTTAAGAAGTTACCTTGTGAGTATTTCTGCCATTTCACAAAGTGCTAATCGGAGGAAGGCCACTGAGCAAAACTCTGATGTGTGATGTATAAGTATCCTGTTTTTTGCTTATTTTTACTAGTTGTTTATAGCACTTTTATTGTCTGCTGAATATGTTTTACTGTATTTTGCAGCTATAAACTAATCTGCACAGTTGTATTAAAATTGTCTGCCTCACAGGGCCTGATAAATATTTTTTTTACACTGTTTGTATATCTTTACTAGCTGGTTTCTCTGTGTGAAAGGTATTAACTAGAAATTTTCACCCTTTGTTAAACATCTGTTTGTGTTTGTTTGTACTTATTTCCTGCCAAGGAGTGTATGATATAACTGATTACTTGCAGAGGCTGTGTGTCTGAGCCCAAGTTTCAGGCCATCTTGGTTTTGAAAAAGCCATTTTGCATTTTAAGTGAGAGTGAAATGTCTATGGCCATTGGCAGATTGGGGTTACCTGAACTACGGCTTGGAGTAAGCACCTCATTTGTTCTTTTGACCTTTTTATAAAGTTGTTTCAGGTTTCAACTTTCTGTTACCTAAGAATTTAACTTGTGAATGCTTCTGCCATTTCACACACAGCTAATCGGAAGAAGAGCATTAAGCAAAACTCTGATCTGTGATATATAAACACAAACAACCAAACCAAAAACCACCTCCAGAGGAAGCCTTAATAGGCAAAAATAGTAAAATGAAAAAAAGGCTTCCACCACAACGAAAAGTTCACTGAGAAATTCTGTTAAAATGTAGGCTTTAATAAAACAAAGAAATAAAAAGCACAAATTGTGCTGTTCAAGTTGCAGGTCAAACAGGATAAGCGCTTTCAGTTAAAAAACCTTCTTCAGATCCTAGTGTGTAGACCTGACTTACTGCTGTTAAATAAAGATCCTTAATTGCTCAACCAATCACATACAGCAATCAGATGCACACCTTCCTTAAGCCTCCATTTCATTTCTTAATTAGGCTTCTCTCTTTCAAAATAGGTTTAATAGGAACTACTCTGCTGAGCCCTGGAAATAAATTAGCTCTGAGGTTCATGATCCATTTGCTTTCTTCCTTTTCAGTTTTGTTGACAATGTCTCCTCCACGGAGGTTAGTAGTCACATTTGAGATAGCCATAAAGCTAAATGAATGCTCTGGATTTTCAGACACATGTCCATATAGGGCATTGGTTACCACTTTATTCTTGATGTCTAACAGGTGGCGAAGTATCCGTTCCTTAAACTTTCTATTGGTCTTTCCTACAAAATAGGCTTGGCATAAATTACAAGTGCCAACGTATATAACATTATTGGTGTTGCAGTTAGCAAAACCAGAGAACTTATAGCATTTGTTAGTTACCGGATGAACAAAACTGTTGGAACATTTAATGTGGCTGCAAGCTTTGCAAAAGCCACATTTCCAAGTTCCTAACCTATTTCCTTCTTCTGTACTCTGCTTGTTAGGTATTCCATTATAGTTGCACAATAAATCCTTTAATTTCTTCTTGTTTTTATAACCAAACTTAGGTGTTTACCCTACTATTCTCTTAATTTTACTGTCAGCAGTTAAGACTGGCCAAAATTTCTTGATGGTTTCACGGACATCAAAGGAGTCAGTGCTGTAGGTCATCATGCATCTGAGACTGTTGCTGTTCCCACCTTTCTTCACATCACTCTGCTTCTGTTTCGAGTAGTATGGTTGCCCTTTGTTGTATCGAATTTATAGCACTTTTATTGTCTACTGCATACGTTTTACTGTTTTTTTATAGCTATAAACTAATCTGCACAGTTGTATTAAAATTGTCTGCCTCACAGGACCTGATAAAATAGGTTTTTACTTTCACACTGTTTGCAAATCATTAATTGCTAGTTTCACTCTGTGTGAGGTATTAACTGGAAATTTCTCAATTTTTTAAACATATGTTTGTGTTTGTTTGTTCTGATTGCCTGGCATTGGGTTTATCATATAGCTGATTGTTTGCAGAGGCTGTGTGTATAACATCATGTTCCATGCCATCTCAGTTTAGCAAAAGCCATTTTGCATTTTTACTAAGAGTGAAGTATTTATGGTCATTGGATAATTGGGGTTACCTGGTATACGGCATGGAGTAAACACTTCATTGATTCTTTCAAGCTTTTTCTAAAGTTGTGTCATGTTTCAACTTTCTGTTACTTAAGAAGTTATCTGGTGAGTCTTTCTGCCATTTCACACAAAGTTAATCGGAGGAAGGACACTGAGCAAAACTCTGATCTGTCATATATAAGTATCCTGTTTTTTTGCTTATTTTTACTAGTTATTTATAGCACTTTTATTGTCTCCCACATACTTTGTACTGTATTTTATAGACATAAACTAATCTGCACAGTTGTATTACAACTGTCTGCCTCACAGGGCCTGATAAATAAGTTGTTTACTAGCACACTTTGTATATAGTTTGTATATCTTTACTAGCTAGTTTCTCAGTGTGAGAGGTATTAACTGGAAATTTTCACTATTTGTTAAACATCTGTTTGTGTTTGTTTGTTCTGATTTCCTGCAAGGAGTGTATGATATAATTGATTATTTGCAGAGGCTGTGTGTCTGATCACAAGTTCCAGGCCTTCACAGTTTTGAGAAAGCCATTTTGCATTTTAAGTGAGAGTGAAATGTTTATGTTCATTTTCAGATTGCTGTTACCTGAACTACGGCTTGGGGTAAGCAATTCATTGGTTCTTTCGAGCTCGTTTTAAAGTTGTTTCAGGTTTCAACTTTCTGTTACTTAAGAAATTACCTTGTGAGTGTTTCTGCCATTTCACACAGAGCTAATCGGAGGATAGGCACTGAGCAAAACTCTGATTTAAGATGTATAAATATCCTGTTTTTTTGCTTATTTTTAGTAGTTATTTATAGCAATTGTATTGTCTGCTGCATACTTTTACATTGTTTTATAGCTAAAACTAATCAGCACAGTTTATTTAAATTGTCTGCCTCTCAAGGCCTGATAAATAAAGTTTAAATAAATAAAGTTTTTACTGTCACACTGTTTGTAAATCTTTTCTAGCTAGTTTCACTGTGTGTGAGGTATTTACTGGAAATTTTCTCCATTTGTTAAACATTTGATTGAGCTTCTTTGTTCTGATTTACTGTCAAGGAGTGTATCATATAACTGAATATTTGCAGAGGCTCTGTGTCTGAGCACATGTTCCAGGCCATCTCAATTTAGAAAAAGCCATTTTGCTTTTTTTATTGAGAGTGAAGTGTTTATGGTCATTGTCTGGTTCAGTTTGCCTGGACTACGGCTTGGACTAAGCACCTCATTATTTCTTTTGAGCTTTTTTAAAATTCTTTTAGGTTTACACTTTTTGTTACTTAAGAAGTTACTTTGTGAGTACTTCTGCCATTTCACACAGAGCTAATCGGAGGAAGGGCACTGAGCAAAACTCTGATCTGTGATATATAAGTACTCTGTTTTTTCTTGTTTTTACTAGTTATTTATAGCACTTTTATTGTCTCCTGCATAATTTGTTCTGTATTTTATAACTAAAAACTAATGTACACAGTTGTATTAAAATTGTCTACCTCACAGGGCTTGATAAATAAGGTTTTTAGTTTCACACTGTTTGTAAATATTTTCTAGCTGGTTTCACTGTTTCTGAGGTATTAACTGGAAATTTTCTCAATCTGTTAATCATCTGTTTGTGTTTGTTCTGATTTCCTCCCAAGGACTGTATCACATAACTGATTTTTTGCAGAGGCTGTGTGTCAGAGCACATGTTCCAGGCCATCTCAGTTTAGCAAAAGCAACTTTTATTTACAGTGAGAGTGAAGTGTCTACGCTCATTGGCTGATTGGGGTTACCTGGTCTATGGCTTGGAGTAAGCACCTCATTGGTTCTTTCAAGCTTTTTTTTTAAAGTTGCTTCAGGTTTCAACTTTCTGTTACTTAACATGTTACCTTATCAGTATTTCTGCCATTTCACACAGAGCTAATTGGAGGATAGGCACTGAGCAAAACTTTGATCTAAGATGTATAACTATCCTGTTTTTTTGCTTATTTTTAGTAGTTATTTATAGCTATTGTATTGTCTGCTGCATACTTTTTATGTTGTTTTATAGCTATAAACTAATCTGCACAGTTCATAGGTTCATAGGTTCATAGGTTCATACTAGGCTATCTGCCCGAGGGCATTTACAAGCCTAGCCCATCGTTTTGTGGCTTACGCCACCCCTTTAGTATGGGGAACTATACCCATTATTTTGCTGTGCCTCTGTCGAGCAGTGACACTGAGGTAATCCCTGGGGTATATCTGTGATCTCCCATCCATTGGTCAAGATTTCTCTTGAACAAGGCCAGCGAGGTGCTCTGCCTCACATGTACCGGGATTTTGTTCCACAGCATAGGGAGTCTTTGGGTGATGAATCTATCCCTCCAGCACGTCCTATTAATAGCCGTGTCAAGGTTTAAGTCTCCCGCCCTTGTGGCTCTGATGGATCTAGATTTTTTGAGGTGAAGTATATTCATCAAATCTGGGTTTGACATGGCCTTGTATGTTAGGCAAAGGTCACCTCTGGGTAAGCGACTGAATAGAGCTGGAGTTCTTTCAGTCGGGCAGCATAGGACAGATTTTTGAGACCCTTTATCCTTTTGGTGAGGAACTTTTGTGGCCTCTCCAGCTGCTGCAAGTGTCGGGTCAGATACATTCCGAATGGGGCGTTGTACTCAATCATTGGTCTGATGAGTGATGAGTAAAGGGAGACTATGACCTCCCTTGATCTAGATGAGAATCCCTTCATGATAAGGTGGGCAATGTAGAAGGTCTTCCTAACTACTTTAGCTACATGGGTGTCGAATGACAGACTACTATCAACCTGGGTCCCCAGGTCCCTGATAACTTCTTCTGTGCTCAGTGGATTGCCACCTATTTGGTAGCTAGGGGTAACCTTGTTTTTCCCGAAGGGTATGACTATGCATTTTTTGGCATTTAACTTTAGGCCGTGGCTCTGGCACCAGTTATCCGTTTCTGTGAGACCCTTCTGAAGGATATCTGTATCAGATGTGTTTTCTACTATGGCGCCCAGTTTGCAGTCATCTGCAAACTTTGTCAGCCATAACCCTCCTGTGTTTGCTTGTACTTTGGAAAAGTAGATGCCAAACAAGTTTATTTAAATTGTCTGCTTCGCAAGGCCTGATAAATAAAGTTTTTACTGTCACACTGTTTGTAAATGTTTTCTAGCTAGTTCCACTTTGTGTGAGGTATTTACTGGAAATTTTCTCCATTTGATAAACATCTGCAAGTGCTTCTTTGTTCTGATTTCCTGCCAAGGAGTGAGTCATGTAACTGATTGTTTGCAGAGGCTCTGTGTCTGAGCACATGTTCCAGGCCATCTCAGTTTAGAAAAAGCCATTTTGCTTTTTTACTGAGAGTGAAGAGTTTATGGTCATTGTCTGGTTCGGTTTGCCTGGACTACGGCTTGGAGTAAGCACCTCATTGGTTCTTTCAAGCTTTTTTAAGTTGTTTCAGGTATCAACTTTCTGTTACCTAAGAAGTTACATTGTGAGTGTTTCTGCCATTTCACACAGTCCTAATCGGAAAAATGCCACTGAGCAAAACTCTGATCTGTGCTATATAAATATCCTGCTTTTGCTTATTTTTACTAGTTAGTTATGGTACTTTTATTGTCTGCTGCATACTTTTTACTGTATTTTACAGCTACGAACTAATCTGCACAGTTGTATTAAAATTTTCTGCCTCAAAGTGCCTGATAAATAAGGTTTTTACTGCAACACTGCTATAAATCATTTCTAGCTAGTTTCAATGTGTGTGAGGTGTTAACTGGAGATGTTTTCCATTTGTTAAACATCTGATTGTGTTTGTATGTTCTGATTTCCCACCAAGGAGTGTATCATATAACTGATTGTTTGCAGAGGCTGTGTCTATGAGACCATGTTCCATGCCATCTCAGTTTAGCCAAAGCCATTTTGCGTTTTCACTGAGAGTGAAGTATTTATGGTCTTTGGATGATTGGTGTTACCTGGAATACTGCTTGGAGTAAACACTTCTTTGGTTCTTTCAAGCTTTTTCTACAGTTGTTTCACGTTTCAACTTTCTGTTACTTAAGAAGTTACCTTCTGAGTGTTTCTGCCATTTCACACAGAGCTAATCAAAGGAAGGCCACTGTGCAAAACTCTTATCTGTGATATATAAGTATTCTGTTTTTTGCTTATTTTTACTACTTATTTATAGCACTTTTGTCTTCTGCATACTTTATACTGTATTTTATAGATATAAACTAATCTGCACAGTTATATTAAAATTGCCTGTCTCACAGGGACTGATAAAGTTTTTACTGTCGCACTGTTTGTAAATCTTTTCTAGCTAGTTTCACTATGTGTGAGGTATTAACTGGAAATTTTCACCATTTGTTAAACATCTGTTTGTGTTTCTTTTTTTCTGATTTCCTGCCAAGGATTGTATCATATAATGGATTGTTTGCAGAGGCTGTGTGTCTGAGCACATGTTCCAGGCCATCTCAGTTTAGCAAAAGCCATTTTGCATTTTCAGTGAGAGTGGAGTGTTCATGGTCATTGGCTGATTGGAGTTACCTGGACTATGGCTTGGAGTAAACACCTCGTTGGTTTTTTCAACCTTTTTTTTTATTTTGTTTCAGGTTTCAACTTTTTGTTACTTAAGAAGTTACCTTGTGAGCGCTTCTGCTATTTTACATAGAGCTAATCAGAGTACCAGCACTGAGCAAAAGTCTGATCTGTGATATGAAATATCCTGTTTTTTTGCTTATTTTTACTAGATATTTATAGCACGTTTATCGTCTGCTGTATACTTTTCTGTATTTTATAGCTATAAAATAATCTGCACAGTTGTATTAAAATTGCCTGCCTCACATTGCCTGATAAATAAGGTTTTTACTGTCACGCTGTTTGTAAATCTTTTCTAGCTAGTTTTGCTATGTGTGAGGTGATAACTCTAAATTTTCTCCATCTTTTAAACACCTGTTTGTGTTTTTGTTTTCTGATTTCCTGCCAAGCAGTATATCATATAACTGATTCTTTGCAAAGGCTGTGTGTTTGAGCATTTTCCAGGCCATCTTACTTTAAGAAAAGCCATTTTGCATTTTTAGTTAGATTTAAGTGTTTTTGGTCATTGGCTGATTGCGTTACCTGGACTATGGCTTGGAGTAAGCACATCATTGGTTCTTTTGAGCTTTTTTTAAAGTTGTTTCATGTTTCAACTTTTTGTTACTTAAGAAGTTACCTTGTGAATGTTTTTGCCATTTCACACAGAGCTCATTGGAGGAAGTTCACTGAGCAAAACTCTGATCTGTGGTACATAAGTATCCTGTCTTTTGCTTATTTTTACTAGTTATTTATAGCACTTTTATTGTCCTTTGCATGCTTTCTACTGTATTTTTAGCTATAAAATAACCTGCAAAGTTATGTTAAAGTTATCTGCCTCACAGGGCCTGATGAATAAGGTTTTTACTGTCACACTGTTTGCAAATCTCTTCTAGCTAGTTTCGCTGTGTCTGAGCTATTACTGGAGATTTTCTCCATTTGTTAAGCATCTGTTTGTGTTTGTTTGTTCTGATTTCCTGTTAAGGAGCGAATCATATAACAGATTACTTGCAGATAATGTGTGTATGAGCACATTTTCCAGGCCATCTCAGTTTACAAAAGCCATTTTGGATTTTCAGTGAGAGTGAAGTGTTTGTGGTCATTGGCTGATTGGGGTTACTGGGACTACAGCTTGGAGTAAACACCTCACTGGTTCTTTCATGCTTTTTTTTTTATTTGTTTCAGGTTTCAACTTTCTGTTACTTAAGAAGTTACCTTATGAGTGTTTTTGCCATTTCACACAGAGCTAATCAGATGAAGGGCACTAACCAAAATTCTGATCTGTGATATATAAGTATCCTGTTTTTTGATTATTTTACTAGTTATTTGTAGTACTTTTATTGTCTGCTGCATGTATTTTACTGTATTTTATAGCTATAAACTAATCTGTACAGTTGTATTAAAATTGTCTACCTCACAGTGCTTGATAATTAAGGATTTTACTATCACACTGTTTGTAAATCTTTTCTAGCTAGTTTCACTGTGTGTGATGTATTAACTGGAATTTTTTTCCATTTGTTAAACATCTGTTTGTGTTTCTTTTTTCTCATTTTTTGCCTAGGAGTGTATCATATAACTGATTGTTTGCAGAGGCTGTTTGTCTGAGCTCTTGTCCCAGGCCTTCTCAGTTTAGCAAAAGCCATTTTGCATTTTCATTGTGATTGTAGTGGTTATGGTCATTGGCTGATTGGGTTACCAGGACTATGGCTTGGAGTAAGCACTTCATTGGTTCTTTTGGGTTTTTTTAAAGGTTTTTCAGGCTTTAACGTTCTGTTACTTAAGAAGTTACCTTGTGAGTGCTTCTGCCATTTCACATAGAGCTAATCAGAGGAAGGACACTAAGCAAAACTGTGATCTATGATATATAAGTATCCTGTTTTTTGCTAATTTTTACTAGTTATTTATAGCACTTTTATTGTCTGCTGCATACTTTTTACTGTATTTTTAACTATAAACTAATCTGGACAGTTGTATTAAAATTGCCTGCCTCACAAGGCCTGATAAATAAGTTTTTTACTATCACACTGTTTGTAAATATTTTCTACCTAGTTTCACTGTGTGTGAGGTATTAACTGGACATTTTTTCACTTTGTTAAACTTCTGTTTGTATTTGTTTGTTCTGATTTCCTGCCCAGGAGTGTATCATATGACTGACTGTTTGCAGAGGTTATGTGTCTGAGCACATGTTCCAGGCTATCTCAGTTTAGCAAAAGCCATTTTGCATTTTTAGTGAGAGTGAAATGTTTATGGTCATTGGCTGATTGGGGTTACGGGAACTACGGCTTGGAGTAAGCACCTCATTGGTTCTTTTGGTCTTTTTTTAAAGTTGTTTCGGGTTTCAACATTCTGTTACTTAAGAAGTTACCTTGTGTTTCTGCTATTTGACACAGAGCTAATCAAAGAAAGGGCACTGACCAAAACTCTGATCTGTGATATATAAGTATCCTGTTTTTTTTTTATTTTACTACTTATTTATAGTACTTTTATTGTCTGCTGCATGCATTTTACTGTATTTTATAGCTATAAACTAATATGCACAGTTGTATTTAAACTGTCTGTCTCTCATTGCTTAATAAATAAGGTTTCTACTGTCACACTGTTTGTAAATCTTTTCTAGCTAGTTTCACTGTGTGTGAGTTATTAACTGGGAATGTTTTCTATTTGATAAACATCTGTTTGTGTTTGTTTGTTCTGATTTGATACTTGGTGGCTTTGTAGTTGCCTGCCCTTACTGTAAGTTTGATTTGGGACACCCCTTCCAATCTAGTGTCATTATCCCATTCTACGTAATACAGAGAGAATATTTGAGAAGGACATCCCTCTTAGTTTCTTAACCTTGAATTATCTTCTGCTCCTCCTTTCTCCCTTTCCACTTTACTAAAAAAAATCCAAGCTTGTTTCCTGTCTTTATTGTAACTAGTCTAGTCCAAATACAGGTTTACTGTCTCCAGGACTGTTTGTAAGCTTCTGAGTCCCCCACGCTTTTCTGTGTTGGAGGGAAGCCTTCTTGCTTATCAGTGGGAGTGATAAGCTCTAGGTGGCCTATTTACCACAAGACAAGTGTTTACTGGCCCAGAAATTGTAGTTTATTGGCTGTTTGGGCATTCTTTTCCATCTCTTTCAACTTTCTGGTTTAAAAGCCCACATTTGCGCTTGTTTTCCACTTTCTCTGTAACTAGTCTAGTCCAGATACAGATTTGCTGTATCCAGGACTGTTTGTAAGCTTCTGAGCAGTGCAAAAGTCTGCTCTTAAAATTTTCCCTTAGATCTGCTAGTTCTCTCCTCTCCTGCACTTTTACTACCTTATTAGTCTAGCACTTTACCAGACTTCTTGTAGCAATTATTGTAGCACACAAAAGTGCTACTAGCACTAAATATTCCATAAGGAAACAGCTCCAGTACTTATTATAAATGCCCACCCCTGCAGGCATGTCTAAAGGTCAATTCCCTGTGCATTCTCCTATTAACCTGGTAAACTTGGGCATCCTGCGGCAATGTGGCAACTGCCTAATTTACACTGACAACCCTCTCCTTTTACCTCCCAACACTCAGACTTGCAAGAGATGCACTTATATATCCAAATTGGAAGCCACACACTCTCCAGCCAAGACCAGAATAGCTGGTCAAGAGGAAAAAGTCAACACTTGCACCACACCACATGGAATGCATAGCCCTCCAGAAGACCTACCAGCACTGTATTCACATAAAAACACAAACCACACACCCACTTTAGCAGTGGCTCTCAATAAAAGTCTACCTAAACAGCAGAGACCTCCAAGGCAGAAATGCACTCAACCACCACAGCACAACACTAATCATGAGACACTTAATTCTCCTAAACTGTGTGCTACTCAACCCAAACCCCTAATGCAAAACAGCATGCCCAACACACTAGTCATAGGTGGCTCGATAGTGAGGCACACTGATGTCCCACTCACTAGGTTGAATAAGAAAAAAGTAACAGTCAGCTGCCTGTCAGGCACCAGGATCTACCATGTAATGCATACACTCAGGTCTCTCAAGAACAGGTACAAATATGACTCTGTCATTGCACATGTTTGTGTGAATGACCCAAGACGTACCTCCCTGGACTACATGAAAAGAGACATGGATGAGCTCTCGGATTATGTAGCCCAGGTGGGTATGACCCTTGCCCTGAGCAGCATCCTACCATCACCAAGAGTGATACCACAGTACAAGCAGAAAATGATTGATTTCAACAACTGGCCACCATAACAGCTACAAACAAATGCAATCTGAGAGTCATGCTGCTCAACACTAGAACTATAAATATCAAAATGCACTGACTCAAAGCACTCCTTAAAATGGAGAACATTGACAATTATGCCATAACAGAG
The DNA here is from genome assembly GCF_019279795.1 of Protopterus annectens. Taxonomy (NCBI): domain Eukaryota; kingdom Metazoa; phylum Chordata; order Ceratodontiformes; family Protopteridae; genus Protopterus; species Protopterus annectens. Next base: position 255,911,685 of record NC_056725.1, read on the forward strand.
ACCTGGTTCAAGGCAGCAGAAAACACCCCTGCACTACCAGGCTATAACTCATTCCACACCTTTCGACCCCAGAACTTGGACTGAAGCTTCAAAGGCAGTAGTAGCCCAACATAACTCATCTGAGATACTTCAGGTGCAGCTAACATTGGATAAGAGAGTGATTTAGGTTGTAGCCAGCTATAGGTCCCCAACAATGTCCCAAGACTCACAATCCACGTTCCTAAGCACCCTGGAGAATATTAATATCCAACCTAACACTCTCAAACTGGGCAACTTCAACTACCCCTCCATTAACTGGGAAAACTACTCATGTACCAATACACTTGCCCCACATTTTCTGGAATTCATTAATTTGAATGCCCTGGACTCACTCATTCTTATCCCCACTAGAAGTTGCAACATTCTTGACCTTGTCATTACTAACATGGGTGACCATTGCTCTACACCAATAGTCAACTCCTCCCTGTTTAGATCTGGCCACAAACTAATCACCTTGGAAATCCACATCCCTCCCACCCACCCCCCATGCAAAGGTAACCACCATAAAAAACTTCTCCAAAGCTAAGAGGTGGCTAACTTCACAGCACCCATGCAAATGGAGATCAGTTGCATGACCACCAAATCATACACTAATGCACTGTATGAACAAGTACACAAATGCATGGATGTCACCATACCCAACAGAACCAAGATGCTCACCTCCAAAAAAAGGAAGCCAATCTGGTGGTGCCCTGCCATAAACAAACTCTACAACAGAAGGAGGAAACTGAGGCAAAATAAGGTGAAGTCCCAAGACTGGAAAAATACAGTTATCAGCTCAACAAAAAGTTAAGATCCCTCATGAAATCCTCTAAAACTAGCTATGAAAGCAGAATTGCAAAAGATAATAAAGAAAACCACAAGGCCTTCTATAGTTATGTAAAGAATCTCCACGGCAATACCCAGATTTGCTCTCAGCTACTGCACAATGGTACCTCCTATACCAAGCCAACAGATATTGTTAATATACTGGCCAACAGATTCAGTGTCAACTTTACCCCTCCCCCCTGGGACCAGTCACAATGCCAATAGATTGCCAGGCACCCAGCATTACTGCTGCACAGGTTAAAACAGCACTGTCCAAGGCCAATAATACAGCTTCTATGGGACCTGACAATATCCCTGGCTGTGTTTGACATGAACTACAGAGTGAACTGACACCTCACTTGTGTGCTCTGTTCAATCACAGCCTCATCTCAGGCTTTGTCCCTACCAAATGGTACTCTGCTACAGTCATCCCTCTCCACAAAGGATTAGCGACTACAGACCCTGAGAACTATCGCCCCATTAGCCTGATGAGTCTGATATGCAAACTCTATACCCCACACAGTTTGGTTTTCTGAAGGGTAGATCATGCCTGCTCAACTTGGTCGACTTCTTTGAGTCAGTTACCAGAGCTGTGGATGAAGGCAATGTGATTCATACAGCCTACCTTAATCTAGCCAAGGCATTTGATAACATTCCCCACTTAAGAAGTATAGAAAAACTCACTAAGCTAGGCATCAACCCCTATATCACTAGGTGGGTTGCAAACTGGCTTACAGGTAGAACCCACAGTGTGAAAGTAGCTGACTCCAAGTCAGACTGATGACCAGTCACAAGTGGAGTCCCACAGTGTTCGGTCCTGGGTCCTCCACTGTTTGGTATCTACTTCTCTGAAGTCCAGACCAACACGAAGGGACTCTGGCTGACAAAGTTTGCAGACAATTGCAAGTTGGGAGCTATTATTAACTCTCTGAGTGATGTTGACATCCTACAGAAAGGCCTCACTGAGACCAGCGACTGGTGTCAGAACAATGGCCGTAAGCTCAATGCCAAAAAATGTGTCATCATCAACTTTAGGAAAAACCTATTTCCCATGAATTATGACATCTAAGGTAGTCCACTGAACAGAATTTGGGACCCACACGGTAAAAGTTTTAGATGCCAGCTCCGACTCCAAACCAGTGACAAGTGGAGTGCCCCAGGGTTCAATCTTGGGACCCCTCCTGTTCGGTATATACTTCTCTGAAATGCAAGCAAACACCAAGGGTCAATGGCTAACCAAGTTCACAGATGACTGCAAACTGGGTGCCATTATCGATTCCCCTGCCGACATAGGCATCCTGCAAAAGGGCCTCACCCAGACAGACACCTGGTGTCAAAATCATGGCCTCAAGCTAAATGCCAAAATGTGCATTGTTATCCCCTTTGGTAAAAACACGATACCCATGAATTACCAAATAGGGGGAAGTTCACTTAACACAGAAAATGTGATGAGACTTTGCGACCCAAATGGATAGTAACCTCTCCTTTGATAACCATATTGCCACAGTGGTCAGAAAATCTTTCTACATGGCCTACTTGATCACAAAAGGGGTCACATCTAGAAATAAGGAAGTCATCATTCCCCTCTACTCATCACTTATCAGACCCCTCATTGAATACAATGCTGCATTTATGATGTACCTCACAAGATACCTACAACAGCTTAACAGGCCCCAAAAGTACCTCACAAAGAGGATTGCTGGCTTCAAACGATTGCCCTATGCCGACCAGCTCAAGAAACTCAAACTCTACTCATTTACATACTGCTTACTCCAAGGAAACCTCTGTCTGACATACAAAGCTATGTCAAACTCGGAATTGTTAGACTTGCTCCACTTGAAGAAATCCCAATCTCCCCAAGCTACATGCTCTAGGGACCTAAACCACATCACAACAATAAGTAGGACATGCTGGAGGGATAGATTCTTGTCCCAGAGACTTCCCATGCTCTGGAACAAAATTCCCATCCACATCAAACAGAGCTCATCATTAGCACTCTTCAAGAAAAACCTTGATAAGTAGATGGGTGATAGGAAATTCACTCCTGGAATTATGTCTGGGGCACTGCTCGATAGAGGGGCAGGAATTTAACAATACATGGGTGACAGAAGCCAATACACTGTTGGCTAGGCTTGCTTTGGCCCTCGGGCCGATAGCCTAGTACCTACCTATGAACCTATGAACAGGTTGACAGCAACCTCTCTTTTGGCCACCACATTGCCAGTGTGGTCAGAAAGTCCTTCTATGTGGCACATCTCATTACTAAGGGATTTGCATCCAGGAAGAAAGAGGTCATTGTCTCCCTCTACTCTTCCCTCATTAGGCCAATCATTGAGTACAATGCCCATTTGGCATGTATCTCACTAAACACCTGCAACAATTGGAGAGGCCGTAAAAGTACCTCACAAAGAGCATCCTAGGCCTTAGAGATTTGTCCTATATGGACAGACTCAAAAAACTCCAACTATTCTCGGTCTCATATCGCCTACTTTGAGGCAATCTCTGCTTGACTTACAAAGCCATGTCTGACCCAGGTCTGTTAGAAATGCTACAGCTAAAGAAATCCCAGTCTCTCTGCACCACAGACTCCAGAGACCTCAACCTCATTACCGCAATCAACAGAACATGCTGGAGGGACAGGTTTATAACCCAGAGATTGCCCATGCTATGGAATAGACTTCCCATACATGTCAACCAGGGCACCTCACTGGCCTCTTCAAGAGAAATCTTGATAAGTGGAAGGGAAATAGAATATTCACCCCAGGGATCACTCCAGTGGCTTTACTCGACAGAGGGACTGGGAACTAAGGTCAGGTGGCACGATGCCAGTGTAATCCTATTGTCTAGGCTTGTAATGGCCCCAGGGCCATTAGCCTAGTGCACACCTATGAACATGGATGGAGACCCTGTTCAAGGGAAGGGATAGTCTCTGGCATACATACCTATCTTTCCAGTAGGGCCTGTTTATATCACAGGTAAGATTTAAGTCTTTAGAATGGGTAATTCTGGTGCTGTTTGTTTTGCAGATGTGCAGGAGATCCATCAGAGTGGGGTCTGACAATGCCTTGTATGTCAGGGACAGATCTCCCTTCAACAGTCTGTAGGAGACAGGATACAGGGATAGGGTCTTGAAGTGGTCTGCAAAGGACATGTTACTTTTTCATGTATTCTTTTAGTGAGGAACCTCTGTGGATGTTCCAATTGTTGGATATGCCTGGTTAGGTACATAACAGATGGGGTATTGTACTGAATGATAGGTCTGATGAATGCTGAATACAGTCGAACAATGACTTCTTTGGACCTAGATGCCATACCTTTGTTTATAAGTTGCATAACATAGAATGAATTCCTCACTACTGTAGACACATGATGGTCAAACACTAGATTACTGTATATGTGTGTCCCCAAGTCCCTGACTAGTGGGTCAGTTCTTAGGGGTGTGTTGCCAATATGATAGTTTCCAGGGATGAATGACCTCCCAAAGGATACTATTATGCATTTCCTGGCATTTTAGTTTTGGTCCTCTGACCCCAGTTGTTTGTCTGTGTTAGCTCATTCTGGAGAATATTTGTGTCTGTGGGCAATTCAGTGACAGCTCCTAATTTACAATTATCTGCAAATTTAAATTTGCAGATAATTAGCCTTAACTTCAGAGAAGTAAACGGCAAAAAGGGGCGGTCCCAGGACTGATCCCTGAGGGATTCTACTTGTGACTGGCCTCTTTGTAAAGGTGGATTCCCCACTTCTAACTTCATGGGTCCTGTCTATGAGTCAGCTGGCTGTCCATCGGGTGACATAAAAGTTTGTACCTAACCTCGTAAGTTTGTCAATAATGCCCAAGTAGGGGATTGTGTCACATGCCTTGTCTAGATCAAGTGGGGATTTTATTTCTGTCTGTGTGCTGAAATTACTGTAGAGTTGAAGCATGTTTCATCTTTGTAGCATACATTTTTGCAATTTAGAGTATTCATTTATATCTCTCTCTTTTTTTTTTTACAGGTTCCACACTTACCTTGTTAGTACTGCTGCTATGAGATGTGTTCTTAGTGGTTGACTCTGATGCTAACAGAACACAACCGTTATATGATTAAGTATAGACTGAGGACTTTAACAGGCATCAGTTTTAATATGTGTATGTGCTTAGGATCTTAGTTTTTCAGTTAGGTAGTAATTATGAGCGCTATCCTTTGCCTCTTAACCAGAGCCATGGCATATTGTGTATGCTTATGTCTGCCAGCTCCATCTGCAGCTGGTGGTTCTTCCACAGACTCATCATCTGTATCTGCTGGAGCTGCTGGCCCTGTCTGTGGTGCTGGTCCTTGTTGATCTTGTTGAAGCTGTTTCCTAAGAATAATAATGTGCAACATGACAGAGACTGTGAGTATTTTGATAGGAGTGGCTGGGTCTTGTCGCAGGGCACATCCGGAATACACCAGAATCTTGATTTGAGTAAGCCAAATACATGCTATGTTATATTCCTAGTTAAAGCATGATCATCATTGTATCTTTGTTCAGTGGGTTTGTGTGGGTTCCTCATGGGTGTCAGAAGCCAAGGTTCCAGTGCATAACTTGCATCCCCCACTAAATGCCCTTGTGGAAATTAACCTTATGCATGGGTCACAGATGTGTCATATGTGTGAGTTAAGAAAACTGCCAGGGCGTTCTCTTGGGCATTACAGACAACCTGAAAGTTAATAAAGTGGTATCCTTTTCTGTTTATGTAAACTCCTTCCCTGATCATCAAGTTGGACTTTTATTTCTGTGTGTGTACAATCTATGGCTTCTAGTTATAGCATAAAATTGTTGCATGTTTTTTGTTCTCTCCTCTGAGAGGTGTGGGAAACAGATTCTAGAAGCTGAAGGGCCTGTGACACTCCTAATATATCCCCTAGGGGTGTCTGGAAAGCACGTGCAGCTAGTTTACATAATTACTCATACCTTTGTTTCTACTGGTATGGGTTCTCCACGATTTCACCGAGGTCTCAGATGAGGGCATCAGAGGTTGCATATTTCCTATAGAGTATTCCTGTCCCTGTGTCACTCTACAATTTGTGTATCATGCAGTCCATGTTAAGTCAAATGGGAGCCTTGATAGCCTTCTCCTTTTTAGCTGAGGTCTGGCAGCAGCAGCAGCACCTTGAATTAAAAGCCTGTTGCACATGTAAGTTAATGATGGCAGTAGCAACCCTTAGCATTCTTTCCCTAAGTGTGATCATGGCTGAATTTGAAAGAGTATTAGAATTTTAGGCAAAAGCGAGCACTGAGTGGGTTCACTCATTTTATGTTTCTGAATAGCTCTAACATGTTGGATTACTTAATTAGTATGTGCTGCAGCTACTTATGTCTTATTAGCATGTTGTGCTGCTTACCCTTGTTTTGAGGGTGTGAAGTGCAGAGCTGCTTAATAAATACCATATAGGACACTATCATTTGTGTGCACACAATCGCAGCACTAAGTGCAGGTGTTCATGAATCCAGCCCAAAATGTGTGCTCAAAGATAATAAAATACAACAAAGTAATACAGATGGCAAACACCATTAGATTATGGGATGCATTTGGTGAAGGCCACATTTGCTTTGAAAAAATAGCCAAATATCCAAAGCTATGTATATAATTATTTAAATGCACTTGAGCAGGTTGGGGTTCTTCAGGTGATACTGGAGAGGATGATCTGCAAATGTGTCTAAACATCTGCGGACAAGCGGCATAGCAGGAGCCTAGGCTGCAGCTAAGCCAGCTCTTTGTTCAAGAAATCCTAGATACTTACAGACTAAATATTAAGCTGGTATAAACTGTGTATGCAATGTGTGCACCCTAGATGTCCTCACACACCCTACAGGATAGCACAGTCCTCAAAGGAACAGAGATGTGTCTGAACCCTGGTATACTGGCTTCTGGGAAAGTACAGCATCACACGTCTAATACTGCAGGAGTGTCTCTGACAGCAAAGCTGTACATTAGACCAGCTCCCTGCAATCATATATAGCAAGGTAAAGGAGTTCATCCACTTCCCATCAATGCCACATGGGCAGCATGCTGCCATGGAACAGTTCTGTGTCAAAGCCAGTTTCCCCCACATTCTTGATTTAATTGCTGGCACCCATATACCAATCAAAACCTATTCTAGAGAGGATTCAGAAATGTACTTCACAAGAAAAGAGTGGCCATTGCCCAGTAGTGAAGTAGTGTGTGCTATACAGATGGCCTTACCATTAACATGATCGCAGCACATCCTGGTAGTGTGCATGATGCTGCAATTTGGTGGGTGAGGTCACTGAGGGGCTACTTAAATCAAAACATATACTGCTAAGAAAAACTCTTTGCATATATATTACATCAAGCAGGTAGAAAACTAAGCCAAGGGGTCACAGCTATCACAGTAAATAAAGTCACTGCTAAAATTATGTTCACATCATGATGTAATGTTTAAATAAAACTTTACCATTCTTTTTCCATCTGCTGCCATATGATAGATACAAAATCACTTTTTATACGTACATATTATAAATATCCTGTCAAAAAATAGTTTCATATTCTGTTTGTATAGTATCTGCTGCAAGTGTCATTTTGTATACCAAATTCTGAGAATTTGAATATCTACAGTACATATTAATATACGTTTTATATTTTGTTTTCATTTGTATATGTTTGTAATATGTGTTAAATTGCATTTGTTTATCATCTTAGAAGTTCTTGAATATCTTGATATTTGTTCCACTGTTCTGATTTGCAATGTTACAGCAACTATTGTAATATGGGTCTGGGTCATGACTGAAAAGGGTCTGAGGACCCACAGTCCTACTTGGTTATCAAATGTAATAGATAAATACAACATAAACTTGATTAGTATACTGCATATGACAAATGTGTTCTATTTTCCCATGCTATGTGTAGGTTTACCACCTGTCCCTCTCTGCGAGGGACAGTCTCTCTTTGGGTAGTTGTGTCCTGTGAAAAAAACTAAAAAATGGCAAATGTCCTGAGATATTAAGACCAAAATATTTCATACGTTTTCTTTAATAGTTGCATAACAGTTATTTTGTACTACATATTATATTAAATAGCATAATAAACTAAAATGCTACAAGAATAAGCTTTTATTTTGGCAAAAAAGTGAAGCTCTCTCCTTTGCACTTGCCGTGGGTATGTTTTGTCCTGTAAAATTTCACATTTCTACAAAAAATGTCCTACTCTAGGCATTTGAAAAGATGGCAACCTTAGGTGTAATGCAGCTATGATAATGTTCTTTTCATGTATTCCAACAGATGGCTGTGGTTCTTCACTGGACCCTGGTTCATGACACCATTCAGAGTACCATCCATGCCTGCTGAGGATGCATTCAACAGAGCACACACTGTGACATGGCACACTGTAGAGCAATCATTTGGCAAGATGAAATCATGATTCAGATGTCTAAACATATCCAGGGGTGTACTGCAGTACACACCACAGGATGTACAAAATGGTCTCTGAGTGTAGCAATATGATTCCATCAAAACACAATGGCCTGCCAGCATTAGGTGCAGGTGATCATACTGACAAGATGTAATCGTTGTGTAAGTGGACTAAATTGTGTGTGTGTGTGTGTGTGTGTGTGTGTGTGTGTGTGTGAGTATATATATATATATATATATATATATATATATATATATATATATATATATATATATATATATATATGTATATATATATATATATATATATATATATATATATATATATATATATATATATATATATATATATGGCATACTGTGGACAACACAGAGTGTTTTGCTGTGAGCAGGATGGAAATAGCTCACTATAACTTGTGGATACGGAAGTATAGATAAAAAAGTGTGATAGAAATACAGAATTTACATTACTGATCACCAACATGGTGCAGCTGTAAAGTCACTATACTACAGGGTGCACACTGTGCCAAGGCATCATCTGATATATACAGACATTATGCAAGATGTGCCATGCAGGTGGTAGCATTGACAGCAGTTTCACATATCAGTGAAGCAAGGAATTGCATGGCCTCTAAAGGAAGTGCATAACAGATGGCAGAATTGTACATATTAAAGCACTGTTGAAATACAATTTAACATCAAATTCCATGTAATATATGCAATTTAGGATTAGCAGGATCCTAAATATGTTGGGGAATGTAGAGTAGAACATATGGAGAAGGTCTGCATGTTGTGTCATATGTATGTGGGACGGATAGTGGTGGAAGCACATGTTGTTAGACTGTACAATACATTTGATATATTGTTATAACATTGAATCAGTGGCACTACTTACTGAAAATTGTGTCTTGGCAAACATAGATGTGTTACATTCATGTATACTTGTGCAATTACAAATGGCAAACAATAGCAAGATGTTCATAGGTAGTGACATACATAATAACAATGACAACATGACAGCATGTAAGATTTATAAGAAAAAGAAATTGTAAATGATTGTGAAATATGCAGTCCAGAAAATAATGTATATTACAATATGTTATGGTCTGTGCGTTGCCATATCAAGGGTTATCATGAGATGTCAAACCTGTGAGCAAAGGTATGTGACACTTAATATATAGTGACATGCTACAGTAAATCAAACTAAGTATCCCTGTGACATCAGACTTATCAAAGACCCTGGGTGATATGCAGTCAGCACAGTGGTAATCTTTGCCACAGGTGCAAAGTGACACAACAACGCACAGACAAGTACATCCATGTAGATGACTTGTGCTGCAGTCCTGGCTGCCCATGCCATGGGAGGAAATCTCATAGTCACAATGCACAGATCTGATGGAGGTTCACTGTGTGGGGTGGGACACAATAGGTGTCTTGTGTAGTGGCACATGGTGCGCTATGTCTTATGTTTATTTGGGTCTGTATATGGTGACCACCTACAGTTCAGTGTGCACATTGCAGTAAAGGTATTATGGCTGACTGAGTGCCATGGGTGGTGTGCACTAAAGGAAATCTTCCTCTGTCACATGGTGGCATATCAATACTATGGGTTAGGGCAATTATGGCTCAAGTACCATTGCAGCACTGCTGAAACACAGTCAAGACAAGCATGTCGTGATGTCACACTTCTCAGTGTAAAACTAGTGTTGCCATGACCTCACCATACCTGCACTCTTGACTCTCATGCAACACATGCTGTGTTGTACCACATGGTTATTTGTATGATCAAATGCATGCAATTCTGTGCCATGATGGTGCTGTGACTGATCATGTATATGTAACACAGGCATACACCTTCTGACACTCATCTGTGCATCATTGTCAGCTGGTCACTTGCTGTCCTATGGACATTAACTATCCATTGTGGAGGTGTCTTACCACCATTGTCAAACTCATGTATTGACAATTGCCCAAGATCTTCTTCTTCACAAGTAGCTGATGCTGCATTACCAGAAAACTAGCCAGCATCAACATCCTCCTGTCAGAGGAAATGTCTTTGGCAGTAGGACTGTAGCTACTCTGTACCACATCACATTTTTCAGGATCAGTGGACTAGTCTGTGAAGGAAGCAGGTAGTGAATGAGCTGCAAGCATAGGGACAAAAATGCAACTCACAATCCTGTATGTACCTTGTCATAGAGCCTGTCTTCCCACATCATGTGAAGGGCTGTAGTGTAAGACATGTAAGCATGAAGGCAAACTATTCATATGTCATTGTCTGAGGAGACATGACAACTCCTGTGGGATTGTGTGTCTGTGGAAGACATGATATGCAAAATCTGTGAATGCATGATACCTATGGTGTACACCTTAAAATGATAGGTAGACTAATAACTGCTAGGAACACTACAGCATTGTAAAGCAACATGCATCTGGTTGCATGCATGTGTACTCACAGCATGTTCAGGTCCATATCTGGTTGCTTGAATGTGTACTCACAGCATGTGCAGGTCCGTATCTGGTTGCTTGCCTGTGTACTCACTTGTGTGGGCCCTGTAATGTAGGACATAAGATCATGAAGGCAGCAGAACCAATATAGCCATGGTGATCTGATGAATAGAGGAACACTCACCTGGCGTGTCTTTGTCTAGAGGAAACATAATGATTCCTATGTGATTGTGGATGTGAAAGACATGATATGCAATACATGTGAATGTGTGCCCTAAACTACAAATTGTTATTTTAATTAATAACTACTTGGTATAGATGCTACAGCAGCATAATACAGCATGTACCTGCTTGCCTTGCCTGTGCCTCACAGCATGTGAAGGCCCTGTAATATGGGACATGTGAGCATGAATACAGCACAAGTACTATGTTTACTAATCTGACAAATAGGAGGACTCTATCCCTCCACGTTGTTATCCGAAGAGACACAATGACTCCTATAGGATTATGTTCATAGGTTCATAGGTTCATATGTAAGTACTAGGCTAGTGGCCCTAGGGTCTATATAAGCTAGCCAAATCGTACCCTGGCTTTTGCCACCCAAGAAAATTATTTTCCTGTGCCCCTGTCAAGCAGAGCCACAGAAGTGATCCCCAGGGTGAATTTCCTATCTCTCATCCAATCATCAAGATTTTTCTTGAAGACTGCTAATGAGGAGCTTTGTTTGATATAGATAAGTAGTTTGTTCTAGAGTATGGGAAGTCTCTGGGACAGGAATATATCCCTCCAGCATGTTCTGTTTATTATGGTGACAAGGTTTAGGTCCCTAGAGCATGTAGCTTGGAAGGATTGGGATTTCTTTAAGTGGAGCATGTCCAACAGCTCTGGGTTTGACATAGCTTTGTATGTTAGGCAGAGATCGCCTCTGACTAGGCGATATGCAACAGAGTAAAGCTGGAGTTTTTTGAGACGGTCTGCATAGGGCATCTGTTTGAGGCCAGTAATCTTCTTTGTGAGGTATTTCTGTGGCCTTTCCAGTTGTGTAGATGTCTTGTGAGGTACATACCAAAAGGGGGCATTGTACTCTATAATGGGTCTAATGAGTGATGTGTAGAGGGGAACAATGATCTCTTTTTTCCTGGATGAGAAACCTTTTGTGATGAGGTGTGCACATAGAAGGATTTCCTGACTACTGTGGCGATGTGATTATCAAAGGAGAAACTACTATCCACCTGTGTCCCAAGGTCTCTTATCACACTTTAGTGTGGCTGTAGAAGACATCTCATGCAGTATATGTTAATGTGTGATACCTGTAACCTATCTGTGAAATGTTAGATTAATGACAGACAACCCAGTAGTTCTGGGTAGGCCAACCTCAATGTCCCACCTAATTTATGGCAACTTCACACTGATGGTGGTGCAGTGCCAGAAATAATGGTGCGACTGTTGGCCATGGTACACTCTCCCTTGTGGCATTGTGCTGGTATTGGTGCAGAACCATGTTGCTGCATCACTGATGACATTCCCTGGATGCCATGTTATACTTGTCCATAATACTGACCACACTGCCAATATCATATCACACTCCGTACTTCCACATTATATCACCCCATCCTTCATGAGAGATTGCTTCCATGCTCCAACATGGCATCCAGGATTATTTAATTTTCTCAGGAGAAAAAAATTATTTTATGAATGACCTGCATTCATCTATAACACACAAAAATGTGCTTGTTAAGACTAGGAACACCATCTGTGGGAATCTATACATTGCATGCTTGTTGGAAAAAGTGCAATATGCACTTAAGAGACATGTGTTGTTATGTTACTTCATGGCAAAAGTGCATCAATGTACTTGTACTAGAAAAACAAACAAACATGACATGATCAAAACCATACACATTCTGAGACATGCAAATGCGCATAGCCAGAAATTTGTAATATCCCGTTATACAAATAGCACATGTCAGATTCAAACCACAAGCTTTTAAAACCTGCACAATACAAGTTCATCAAGTAATCCACTGCACCAGAAGCAATATAATGCACGAAATGTATTTCATGAAGAATTTATAAAGGCCTTTCATTTGTGTCAGTGTTATGTGAATCAGCTCCGCCATCACATGTTACACAGCAAAAACATAGGTGTAGGCAATACATGCTAGTTTTATACACACACACACACACACACACACACACACACACACACACACACACACACACACACACACATGTTGCTCAACATTTTTAAATATAGACTTAACAGAAGCATATATTGTCTGCATATGTATATTGATTATCTGTATATTTTGCTGGATGCCACTTAAAACTTTGAATAGTGATTCAGGATGTCCACTTTAATGATGCTGTTTTGGGCCATTGAAATAGAAGCATCCTTCTTCTTCTTCTTCTTTCGGCATTTCCTGGTTAGGGGTTGCCACAGCGGATCACCTGTCCGCTCATGACTGGCAGTGGAGTTTTACGGTGTTGAGTTGCCAGCCAAGCGCCCAACCTTCCACAGAAGCCACAATTGAAATAGAAGCATCCAAAGGTCATTAATTAGGCAGTAGTCTTCCATTAGCAGTCATTTCAAAACTCTATCAGCAGCCCAGCCATTGTGCAGTACCATTAACACAGTTTTATAGCATGACTTTTTTGTAAGGAATGTTTAAAAACACAGTAAACATCAATATATTCAGCTCCTTCTAGGCATTCTATCCACAATTGTGAATGAACATTATGAATATGTATGATATAAATGCAAATGTTGTTGTTGTCTTCCAGATTTTCCCAGTTAGGAGTCGCCACAGCAGAACTTTGGTCCACTAATGATTGGCAGTAGATTTTCACATTGCCGAGTTGCCAGCTTGACGCCCAACCTTCAATGAAGGCATGCCCATTCATGCATGTCTTTCAGAACACCACTTGATCCATGGGGAGAACATGCAAACTCCACACAGAAGGCACTCCCTGCACTCCAGCCAAGAATCGAGCGGGAGCACCTCTTGTTGTGAGGTAACAATGCTACCGCTGCACCACCGCGGCTGTATTATGATATAAATGCAAATAATGCAATGTAATTGAGTAATGTAGCATAATTTACACAGATGAACGTCATGATTTATTTTGACGATCACATGTAAATCCACAATATGTATTAAAACATTCAGCTCTGCCTACAGATTATGTGGTAATACAAAGCATTCCACATAAATTAATGATCATTATGAATATGTATAATAAAATACAATAAAGCTGTTGAAAGACACACATCTGGAGTGTGAAGGGAGTGCAGACTATTTCAAAGAGAGCCTGGGAGGCAACATTAACAGCTGTTCTAAGTACCTTTTGCAACCAACTTAATTAATGAAGCTCATTAGCATAGATTGTTTCTGAATCACCAGCAGATCTCAGAGTAAAAGGCTAGATCTCGACATATATCACGGATAACTACCAGTGTTATTAAAGCTACAGAAGATGTATGTGATGTGTGTGCATGCACAATGTCCACCCACAGGGCAATAACTTTAAAAACTAATGCTAGGAGTGTTACAGTACATTTGACATTTGTCTGCAAACTAAGTAACACCACAGTAAGTAACTTGCCATTACAACATTTTATCTGTCAGTTTTAAAGAACAATGTCGGTTTACAAATGACTGAGGTACATCAGCGCACCTGACTGGACAGACCAGCAGACCCTTCACCTTCTTCCTGTGTATGTTACACAGGAAGATAGGATGCAATTTCAACAGTGGATCATTAAAATGATCAATTTTTGGAATACCATTATCTGGGAGCTTTGCAAGTGTACAGGGATTTACAGGACAGTTGTCTAGGTCTGTCACTGTTACAATGACCTTCACTGAAGGATATCCCAGCAGGTACAAGACTAGATCATCGAGGTTTTCCAGCAACACTAGAACCCTACAGAAAGTGAGATGCTCCACACCTTTCATCTTCTAACCCTATGTAATGGCATAATAATGAGGGGTTGTGAAACTGTGTTTTTACTCATGCACTCAAATATGGTAGTGGATGTGATAGTAAAGGAATGGAATAAGTTTGTTTCACTTACTGACCTTAAGGGTATAAACAAGGGACCCCGTAAGATTAGTTATAACAGGGGCAAAAACTTGAAAGACCTATTTGAGAGTGGAGGGTCGTTGAAGGTTAGTAACACTACAAAGAGAAAAGGTACCTTTAAATGTGGTTCATGTACACAATGTATTTTTATTTCTAACACAGATTGGGTCTTTTTAAGAAGTAGGAATAAATGGATTTATGGTAAATGTTTTAGTAATTGTAACACTAGTGGTCTAGTATATTTAGTTATTTGTAAAACATGTGATGCCTTTTATGTGGACAGAAACCGAGGGAAAATTAAAGAGATGTATATACAAGCATATTTATGATGTCAGGAAAGGAAATGTTAATAATGCTTTGCATAAACATTCTAAGGATTGCCAAGGGCATCATATGAGTTCTTTGTTTTAAAGGTTGTTATGCCTGATGTGAGGGATGGAGCCTGGGAGACTATTTTGGAGTATAGGGAATTACTGTGGCAGATTACCCTAGATTCAAGTAGGAGCCCCAGGTTAAACGAAAACATCTCTATAGCACCTCTACTTAAACTAAAGTCTGCTAAATTATAATTTAATATATAAATGTATTTTATATTTTTTATGAATTTTTATGATATTACAATTATTTATGTCTTATCAATTTACATGTAGATGTTTTATATATATATATATATATATATATATATATATATATATATATATATATATATATATTTGTGAAGGGATGAGTGTGTTTTTTTAGCTTTTACTATTACATAAATTAAGCTTTTTAGGGATTGTAATTATGATATTTGAACACTAGATGGCAATGTGTGTTGCTTTTGCTCATTTTTTAAAAAATGTTATTTCTTTAATTTTATTTCATAGTTAATGATTGGGGGAATTATTTAATGGGCTCCAGTGCTTTCATTAATTATTCTGATGAAGGTCCTGTGAACGAAAACGTATTTGGAGTGGTGTCAGCGTTAATTCTGTGACTTATTTTTGTGGCATTAAACTTTGGTGGAATTTGTGACCCTGCAAGCTTCCTTCCAGCCTATTCTTGGCTTTAAATACATATTAGTCCTACAAAGCAAGGATAATGATGGCAAGCTTAAACAAATGACAATAGAGTCAGGAACAATTATTTTCTTCCCAAAACAGCCCATATACTAAATAAATATAATTTTCTTGACTATGTACACCTCAGCTGTCAAATTTCAATAAAATAAAACTATTTGGCCACAGTAATTTGCTACACACATGCACACGCACACACACACACACACACACACACACACACACACACACACACACACACACACACACACACACATACTCACAGAAACAGGCACACAGAGGCACACATACCCCCAACACACACACAGGAAGACAGGCACATACATAGGGACAAACACACACACACACACGCGCGTGCAAACACACAGACACACACACACACACACATGTGCTCACTAATTACAGTCCCTTTACTGACTGTGCTTATATAACATGTCTGAATATGAACAAATGAATGAATAAATGCATACATAATGACCATAACAATGCATTTCAGCTCACTGCTGTCAGAAGCATACATGTACGCACACACACACACACACACACACACACACACACACACACACACACACACACACACACACACACACAACACACACACACACACACACACACACACCCTGGCAAAATCAAGCAACTGGTATAACAGAATACAGCTTAGAACCTCAAATGTCTGTTTGTAATCTAGTAACTCTCGGTTGAATAAATATATAATGTCCACAGAACTGCATTTCAGTTCACTGATATCAGAAGCATGCAGCTAACCCACTGTAACCCCCTTGCACATGCATATATGCACACACACATGCACACACACATAAACACACACACAAACACATACACACACACACACATACACACACACACACACACACACACACACACACACACACACACACACACACACACAAATATGGCAGCTACAGTCACATGCATAACTGTGTACAGTTCAGGTGTCTGATTGATATCAAATAAATACATTATATTGCCAGGAATGTACTGTAGCTCATTGTTGTTAGAATCATACATACAACCCACTTCAACCACCCTACACCCCAGATGCAGTCTTAGTTAAAAAAATACTTATTGTCATATAGCTGATTGGAAGTATAATATAATATAATGTAATACAAATGTTCTTCTATGCTCATACTGCTGGTCTATGTCTTATTTCACTTTCATGCAGACTCGGGCTACTTTAGCCATTAAGAAATGGCTCATTGCTGTTTTGTAAAACAGCCAAGGCAGTCTCCTATGAAGTGCCATTGATCTCCATCTCAAAATAGCAGGACGACTTATAAGATATAATCACCCTATTTTCCATTTTCAGATTGTCTAGCAATGCAATGTTTTAGAAAATAGCCAAGCTGAGTAGAAAACAGAGAGTTTCAGCTGTTAAGGCATAAAATAATACAAAGACAAACTGACAGACTATCTGGCTATACAAATATAATTTTTATTCCAAACTACAGCTCATGAGGGGGACCAAGAAATTTGCAACATGATCCCCAGAGAAATCTGCAAGACAACTCTTTGCATACCTTATGAAAGGTAGAGTGTGTCGCATACATGGCATAATGCAGTGTCAGAAAAATCAGATTTTCAGAGCTCCTCATGCTATTCATGTGAAGTGCACATGTATGTGAACATATTAGTTCTCCTTTACTAAATAAGATATATGAATCCAGTCATGTCCTAATCTCTGTTTGCCCTTCTCAATCCAAGGTTTCTGAACTCTTGCACTCAGGAAACTTCATTAGGATAAGTTACGGTGTGGGCCCTTTTGACTTCTTGATGTTCTCAAGGATATTCTTGTGCTGTGTTCATTGGTCTAAGCAACTTTAATCCCTTTGCATGATTTAATAAAATAGCTGTAGAACTGACTCTTATCATAAAAGGAGACATGCACAGACTATGTTTGAAATAAGTAAACACTTTGCTGTCTGTTTCAACAAAAAGGAAAATAATGTAAAATTGTACCTCAAGCTGCACTTGAAGTGTCTGAAATACATCTCAAGCATTCATATGTACAGAAAGTACAAATGCCATCATTATTCTGTCTAAATATAGTTAAGGTAAATTATGACAGTTATCACAGCTATAAGTGCTGTTTGAGCAATCCTGATATGGTGTACATGGATGCAACTGTGTCTGGCAGCTAGTACAAATGTCATTATTATTCTGTCTAAACATAGTTAATATCAGTTATGGCAGGTATCATAGCTTTGAGTGCTGTTTAATTAAGCCTGACATGGTGTGTCTGGATGCAGCTGTGTCTGGCAGCTGTTGTATGTTACCATTTTCGTCTCTGGGAAGCTGTGGGTTACAGCTTGTGATTGAGGTTTACTGATGCTTGTGTATTAGGAAGAGACACTTGGTGTTTTAGTCTGAATCCATGGGAAGGTGGTGGATAAAACTGTGATTTGGGATATTTTGGAAGACAATAGTTTGTTTATACATCTGCTGAGTGAGAGGTGGGAAAGCTGGAAGAATGTGTTATCTCTTGTTGTGGTGGCTTGTTGGGAGTTTTTTTTTTTTATCTGTTTGCTCTCTGTTCTTTTCCTGGCTGCTGCCTCGTTGAAAGGGAGGGAATTTAGGCTTGAAGTTGCAGTGATGTAAGGCTTTGCTTCAGGTGCATCACAAGCCTCTGGTATGCAGTACACCAACATACTAACAAACAGATGCTCCCAGATTGCTATGGTAATGGAGACAGAGTGACGATAATGCTTAATGGCTCTGAGGTGCCTCCGAGATAATTCTCTTCAATGAAGTTTTTGGTTTAAAAAAAAAAAAAAATATATATATATATATATATATATATATATATATATATAATAACAGGGCTGTTTTCAACCACATGTACACATAGTGGTCTCCCAACACTTCATTTAGCTCATTAAGTTGATTTTTGATTAAAAAAATAATAATAATAAGCTCAGTTTTATATTTAAAATGTATTTTGGTCTAAACACATTAAGGACTTACATAAGAGTGGAAGTCTGAGTTATTGTGAAAGACTAAGAACACTTGGTTTTGTGCAGTACACTTTGCAGTGTTTGGGAGGTGAGCTTGTGAGCTTGCTCGGACATGTTGGGCATAAGGGATAGCTGATTCTAGGGGTGTTTGGGGTTGCCAGGAAGTGCTAGAGTGTCATCAGAGTTCCTTCATGGAAATGGAATGGAGGTTGTGTTGACTGGTTCACTGGCAGAGTGGCCACTGCATGGAACAGGCTGGTAAAATGGAACAGGACAAATATTGGTTTGGATATTTTAAGAACAGCCTGGAAACACACCACATGAACTAGTGAATGGTATTCTGGCAAAACTGGATGGGCATTGTTGCCTGTGCTTGAAGTACTGATATGTGTGTATGTAAGGATGGAAACATACTTATAACAAAAGAAATTAGAATGGTCTCATAATTTAAAGTCTATGGATTGTATAAACATGCTTGGAAGGAGCTAATAATAAGAATAAGCATTACAGCTCGTGGTCTCAAATAACTAAGCAACAGCTAAAAAAACACACACACAATAGTTATGTAATGTATGATTTTAGTAAATTCAGACATAAAACTTATAATCGTCATATAAGATGAAGCAGCCTGCTGAATTTAGATATTAAAGACAGGATTTAATAACACGGGCTTGTGTATAATAACACTACTGTCTTAACTTGTCATAAATGACATACACTACATTAAATGTCAAGTGGAAGCATGATGATTTTCTTATATAAGTAAATATGCATAACAAGTCATGTAATTGCTTTAACTTCAATTGTAGTTTTTGTAACCCATCTTACCATGTATAATACTTAAGCGGTTACCAAGGTAACTAATGTTTTATGCATGACATCAAACTGACAAAGTTGTTCAAGAGAAACAATAGAAGCCTGAACTTGAAATGCCACAGAATGTTAACAATCATATTCTGAACATATAGTATTAAATTAACAATAGACACTCAGTTTAATAACATGGGCTTGTGTATAATAGCACTACTGTTTTAACTTTTCATAAATGACATACACTATATTGAACATCAAGGGGAAGCATGATGATTTTCTCATATAAGTAAATGTGCATAACAGGTCATATAATTCCTTTAACTTGAATTGTGGTTTTAACCCATCTTGGCCATACATAATACTTAAGCTGTTACCAAGGTAACTAATGTTTTATACATGACATCAAACGGACAAAGTTGTTCAAGGGAAACAATAGATGCCTGAACTAGGAATGTCACAGAATGTAACAATCACATTCTGAACCAATAGTATTAAATTGACAATAATTACTCAGTTTAATCTTTGCTGAGTATACAAAATAGAATGTTGCAATTTAAATCTAAAAACTTTCAGTATATGCCATAAAATATCAATTTATGAATATGGAAAGGGAATTTGTAAACAGTAATCACAATAAGTGAATTTGTTGTTTTTACCCTATAATTTCAATCATTTTATACTAAGAAATGACAGACATGAAAATCCTTATGTGTAGGAAATGGGGGGAATTCACTAACCTTCATCAATGTTCACATAAAACAAACTTGATGATTTAAGTAAGTTAGCAACAAACAAAGTGATTACTTAAAGGCTTGCAAACAATGAACTATACCTTCTGATATATCCAGTAAAATACATTGTATTATAAACATTAGGTATAAATATTATTACCATCTATTTATATTAAGTAATAAGTTCTTCATCAATAAGGGTGAATATGTTAAATAACTGTGTGGTATAATCTTTTACTGAGGTTTTATATATGATACATCCTACTTTACCATGATTTGAATTGTCATCTATCTTTCATGTAAATATTAATTGCTTATACAATAAGTAGACATTTATATTGCATTAGAATTCTGTCTAATCTACAGTAGTACTATATCTGTTCAAAATAATATAAGTATTGCTTATTCCTCTTGCAAATATTCTCCATATGATAATTCAATTTATGGAGCTCAGATGTTCTGGATTTTCAAGGTATGAGTGATAATCTGATGGACTTAGGTTTATCCATCAGATTAGGAATGATTTTCATTCCATGGCTAGTGCATAGCTTAGTTTCGTTAACATTTATTAATTTAAATTTGTATTTTCACAAAAACATTTTTAGTATGCCTGACCAAAACATTACTTTATTGGTAAACACTCAAAGTATAACACTGGTAATTTCCTTTAAAAGCTCAAACATATACTTAATAGTTATCAGAGGAAAATGTTTAATAGTCAAAATAAAAAAAAATTGCATAGTCTAAATAACCTAAGATGGATTTAACTTTATTATCTTTAAATACCAATGGCTTAAACAATCCTAGCAAGAGATCAAATCTACTGAAATATTTAAAACTGAACAAAGCACAAATTGCCTTCCTTCAAGAAACTCAATTCAAAACAAATTACAATTACAAATAGAATCATAAGGAATACATGATATTGTCGCAATCCACTTATAAGACAAAGCCAAAAGGGGTAACAATTTTATGGAAAACAAATGTGATTAACACAAAAAATCATTTATAAGTATGAAGATAAAGAAGGGCTTATGGCATTAGTAATAGTTAAATATAATAACAGAATATGGACCCTAGCCAATCTATACTGATTCCCAGGCATTGGAACAGGAACTGTTAAAAAAATACTTGGATTTCATTCCCAATAATTATAAAGGCAACTTAATATTAGGAGGAGGTTTTAACTGTATATTTGATATTTCTGAAACTACAAATAAAAGACTGCTGTGTACATCTGCTGTATCAAAAGCTTTAAACAAGTGGGTAGAATCATTTCATCTTGTAGATACTTTCAAATTTAAAGAAGATAAATCTTTGTTGTTTTCCCATCAAGATCACAGATTTGGTACCCAAACTGGAATAGATAAAATATTTGCTGCCCATGACTTGCACTCTAAAATCATTAATTTATAAATCACTCCCTGCCCCTTTTCAGACCACAGTTCATTGATACTAAAACTTCAAAATGGGTACAAACCATTAATATTTAACTCCAGAATTCCAGCATATATAAGTAAAATTAAAGAGTTCAAACCTTGGTCATTATTTGAATTACAGTTCTTCTTAGATATTAATTACACCACATAGATAAATAAAATAATGATATGGGACTCATTAAAAAGCTTACATACATGGTAAAAACCTAACATGGTATTAAAAAAAAATAGAGAATTGGATTATGAATTATTAGATCTGCAATCCAAACTTATGTCAGTAAAAATCTGAAAAAAATCAAAATCATTTGGAGATGAAAAAGAAAGTAGAAGTATTAAACAATAAATAAAATGAAATTCTAACATGTAAAACTAGTTTGGTTTTAGAAAAACTAAAATGTAATACCTTGGCCACTTCTCCCAAATATCTAGATAATTTATCCACAATAATCAAAATACAATCAAAAGCTAATAACATTAAAAGTATCTTCCATGAAAATTAAGGGAAAAATGTCTCAGATATAGGTGACATTCTTGATGCCTATAGAAATCACTATATGGAACATTTCCAAAAAGAAAATACATGTATTGATCAATTAAATCTAGATGAAAAATGTTTTAGTATAAAAAAATACCAGAAAAATTAAAACTAGATCTGTAAGCACCCATATCCTACAAAGAAATTACAGATACAATAAAAGAGGGTAAAAATAATAAAGTTCCAGGTATAGATGGTATAATTATGGAAATATATAAACTTTTCCTTCAAAGATACTATCCCTCTTCCATAAAACTCTATTAGAAATTCAGTCACAATCTTTAATACCACCCTCTTGGAGATATTCCTTAATCACACCAATCCTAAAGGAAAACAAATCCCCAAATCTCTGTACCTCATATAGACCTATATCATTATTAAATAATGACTATAAGATATTTATGACAATATTAACTAACAGAATGAAAATACACTATCAAAAACAATAAAAAATGATCAAACTGGGTTTATATATCATAGACACACACATGACAATATTAAAAGGACAATTTCTCTTCTAGATTATGTTAATGAAGAAAATAAAGAAACAGTCATAATTGGCTTAGATATAGAGAAAGCCTTTGATTCCCTAAATTGGGACTATTTATTCAAAATTCTGGTGTTATTTGAATTTCCTCCTTCCTTTGTTTATCTACTAAAGAATATATATACAAATAATTTAGCGGATGTTAAGCTAGGTCCTTTCGCCTCTGAATCTTTACATATAACAAAGGGTACTAAACAAGGATGTCCCATGTCACCCTTTTCTATTTGCACTGCCAGATTCAATTCATAACGATAGAAAAATCAAAGGAATAGATGTTTATGAACAATAAAATTCTAAAGTAATGCTATTTGCTGATGACATATTACTAACATTATCTAATACAAAAGAGACATTAGAAGAACTGTATATATTAATTGACAAAATTCACATGATTTCAGGACTCCATTTAAATAAATCAATTTTTTTATTTTTAAATAAAAAAATGCAGACTAAGTGGGATCACATCATAGGGAACCAAGAATCTACCTTGAGTTATGCAAGGATAATAATGAATTAGTCTCAAAAAACTACAATAATGTCATCAATACAATTATAATCTCTGTGGAAAAATTTAACAAAATAATATTAACATTTGAAGATAGACTACAGTTAATAAAAATGGTTTTACTGCCCAAGATCCTATATATAGACTTGGCAATACAACTGTTACCAGAAAGGAATATACTTAAAGAAATAAAGTCATGCCTAATAAAATTGTTATGTTTTCCCAAAAGAAACAGAATAGTTTTAATACATCATATCAGACCATGGAAACAGGGAGGATTAAACTTTCCTGATATCGAAACATATATAAAAGCATCAATATCTAAAACAATTTCATATTGGATAAGCCCAAATTACTCTGCAAATTGGAAAGAATTACGAGCTGAAATATCAATAAATTAATTTGATTTATAACAAAAATTTCAAATAGATAAAAACAACTTGCCATGGCACATATTATGTATTAGTATGCAATATAACATAACTAAACCCACTAAAACTCATATGATTAATTATTACATTTACTCATTTATGTATTTACTATTTATTTATTTATTTATTCCAGTTTGGTGACCGAGGAGGCCCACTGGGCTCAAGACCCTGTTTTCAGTGGAGGCTTGGGGAGAAAAGCTCCACAATACAATGTTACATCGCATAATGATAATGCAAGTAAGAAATACAAATAAAAATGCAAAGAAAATTTGATTTATGTACAAAAAGGTTGAGTTTCCAAACAGCTGATAAAATGCAGTAGGTAGTCCTTCAATTAAGCAACTAGGATGTTAAAGAAAATTGTCCTGGAGGATGAGAGGCAATAAGCATAAGGTTGGATGTATATATTAGTTACTTTAACAATGTATGACTATGAGAGAAATTAGAGAGGAATGAAGGTTAGCCAGGAGAGAAGGAAGAGGGGAGCTTGGGAGGTATAGAATGAAATGTGCAGTTACATTTTCTGTGAGTATGCAGGAAGGAGTGGAGTTGTGTTTTGAAGGAGTGTAGGTTGTCACAGGTCCTCAGTGTAGAGGGCAGGGCATTCCATTTTTTAGCAAAGGAAAAGGAGAGTTAAAGCTGACCAGCTGGGCACTTGGGTTTGTGGATGGAAATAAGGTATTGGTTAGAAGATCTAAGGGGTCTGGGGGGGTATATGGTTGAAGAATATTGGATAGTGTGGGGCAGCAGGTGGGTTAAAATATTAATTTGTGGGCTGAGACAATTTGGAGGTAGTCTAGTTAATTGGGGAGTTCAAGCCAATTTAAAGTTTGTAGGGAGGTGCAGTGATGAGAGAGGGAATTTGCCTTGGTCGCAAATTTGGAGATTTTATTATAGCATACTTCCAGTTTGGAGGTTAGGGTGGAAGATAGATTCGTAAGCAGAGGAGCACCATATAGAATAGATGGGAAGAGATATGTAGTGGCCAAGGTATGTCGAGTAGAGGGGGAGAGGAATTGGTTGTTTCTGTACAGTAGGCCGAGTTTTATGTGGGTTTTCTTGATGTTAAGTTGGATGTGGGTATTGAATTTTAAGTGTTCATCGATGGTGACCCCTAGGAGTTTAGCAGAGGGAACGATGTCAATGATAGAGTTGTTAAGGCTTGAAATTTGAAATGAGTTTTTTCAGTGGGGCTGGATTTAGAGTGGGTGAAATGAAGAATCTTAGTTTTGTTAGCATTAAGTGAGAGGTGGTTTTGGTGCATCCATTTTTCAGTGGTTGCGAAGGCTGTTTGAGTTAGAGATTGGAGTTCTGTAAAGTTGGAGGCAAAGCAGATCAAAGTTGAGTCATCTGCATATTGGACAATTTTGGTATTGGGAATAGCTTTGTGGAAATCATTAATGAAGATGTTAAATAGCAGAGGGCCAAGTATGGAGCCTTGGAGAACTCCTGTGGGGGTGCGAAGGAAGCTGGAGGAGGCTTGGCACCACTTCATGGCTTGGAACCTGTCTGAAAGGTAGCTGGAAAACCAGGATAGAGTTTTTGGGGAGATGTTGAGGTTAGATAGATGGTTTAGTAGATGGGAGTGGGAGATGGTATCGAAAGCTTTAGATAAATCTAAGAAAACAGATGAAACTAAGTTACCAGAGTCTCAAGCTGAATTGACAGAGTGTAAAAAGGAGAGAAGGGCTGTGCTGGTATTATGTCCAGGGCGGAAGCCATGTTGGGTAGGAGATAGCAGCCGGTGTTCGGTTAGGAATGGCATGAGCTGCAGGTGTATGCATTTTTCAAGAATTTTAGAGATGGGTGAGAGGATGGCTATGGGGCGGAAGTTGGAGAAGTTACAGTTTTTGCCACCTTTGTGGAGTGGAAGAATAAAAGCAGAGCACCATAGTTTGGGTACATAGGACTCGAGAAGTGATCTATTTATCAGGATGCTGATAGGGAGAGCAATACTGTCAGAGGCAATTTTTAAGAAGGAGGAGGGGATGTTGTCAGGGGCATTGGTGCAAGGTTTAAGTTTGGAGAGAAGTTTTTTTATAAGGTGGGTGGATACAGGTTTAAGTTCAAAGACAGGGGGTGAGGGAGGTGAGGATGAGGAAACTTGGGCAGAGGGGGGTGTTTTGGTTAGCTCAGCAATAGAAGAGGTGAAGAAGGTATTGAATAGTTTAGCAATTTCTTGGTCAGATTTGCTAGTATCAGGGCAGGGGTTTTTGTTGTACCAGGCTTAAGAAGAGAGTTAATAGAATTCCAGAATTGTTTGGGGTTTTTAGCATGATTTATTTGTAAATGGTTGTAGTAGGACTTTTTATCTATTATGACATGTTTTTTGGCTAGGTTTTGTAGCTGTTTGTATTTAAGTAAGAATTCAGGTTGTTTATGATGGAGATAGCTTTTCCAAGATTTATCTCTTTGTTGCATAATTTTCTTGGTTTCTTTAGTAAGCCAAGGGGCAGTCTTGGTTTTGACTCTTTTAGTTCGTATTGGAGCTAGGGAGTTTAGGACAGTAAGGAATTTGGAGTTGAAGAAATCAACGGCTTCGTCTAGAGGTAGGGTTTTTAGTGGGTTCCAGTTAGTGATTTTGAGGGAGTCAGAGAAGGTGGAGGGGTTAAAGTTAGTTAAGTTACAAGTGTGTAAGAGTTTGTGGGAGAATGAGGAAGAGGATGTAGTTCTATGGGTGAAGGCAGGGAGGTGGTCTCCTAGTGGGTAGGGAATGACACCAGATGTTGTGGTTCTGTTAGGGTGAGACACCAGGATCCAGTCTAGGATGGAGCCTGTGAGGTTGTTTTTGGTGGACCTAGTGGTAGAGTTAATAAGTTGTGTAAAATTGAAAAGATTGATTGATATGGTGGGATTACAGTCACTGATTTTTTGACAGTCAATATTTACATCTCCCATAATATAAGTTTCATGTTTAATATTTGAGGAGGTCCAAGAGAGGATGTCTTCCAAGGTATTGGTGTTGTTACCAGGAGAAATGTAAAGGGAGATGATGCAGATACTTTTATGGCCATTTAATTTTAGAATGCCAGTTACTAGTTTGGCATTATTAAATGAAGGGATAGAATTTGGGAAGGGAGTGATGGATAAGTGATTGGAGTAGATTAGTGCTACACCACCACCTCTTTTATTTAGGTGGTCAGATCGGAGAGATTGAAATCCGGGGGAAAGGAATTCAGTGTCAGTTATGTGTGGTTTTAACCAGGTTTCAGAGATGGCTACAATGTCAGGTGAATTATGGTTTAGCCAGGCATGAAAGAGGGTAATTGTATTAGCTAAGCTTTGGGTGTTGATGGTGAGGAATTTGAGGTCTTTACAATTTGGTTTGTTTTTGAAGCTAAGGTTATTTGTTTGAGAAATGTTTGGTCCAGGGTTGGGATGAATGTCGCCTGCTAAGTAGAGGTAATAGAGAAGGTGAATAAGTTTGTTAGGATTGTGTCTGGTTGGGAATGGATGGTAGGGGTGGTTTTAGGTTTGTAGTATTTAGTGGGGATTTGGAAGAGTTTTAATGTTAATAGAAAGGTGGGGTGAAAGGGAGTTAAAGAGGCAGAGATAATGAAGTGATTTGTAGGGTAGGGTGGTGGAGGTGGATGGGGAGCGTTTAGGTGAAGGTTGGTATAAGAGGTGGTATGGTACAGAGGAAGAAGAATGAGGAGTAGGAGTAGTGTAGGGGCAAGGATTATAGTAGGAATAGAGGGCATCATAGAATGTAGTTTGATTAGAGGTGAAAAGAATAAGTAGGTTAGAGAGAGTTAGGTAAGGCTGGTGGGTGGGGAGGAGAGTTGCTGAATAAGGTATGGTAGGTGGAGGGGGGTAGTTTTGGGGAAATGGGTGGAGTAATCTTGTGAGGGGATTGGATGATGTAAGAGGGAGGGAGTATGGGATGGCAATAAATGTAGGACCACTGGGGGTGGGTGGGAATTGGGTGCAGGGTAGGGAGCGGAGTGAGCCCGCAGGGCGAACGGAGCGGGATAGAGCAACAGGGCAGAAGAGTCCAGCTGAAAAAGTATCAGCCACTGCAAGTTGGAGCTGAGGTAAGTAGGTAGAAGTACAGTATGACTGGGTGGAAATAAGTAGGGTTTGAGCAACACGGGGGAAAGAGAAAAATATAAAGGTGGGTAAAGTGGAGTAAAGGTAGGGGAGGTTTGGCTTTCGAAGTATTTAGAGGTGAAGTTGGAATAAAAGATTAATAGAGTAGGAGCAGGCAAAAAGGTGGAATGGTGCTGACACCTAGTGGAGAAAGGAGAAATGGCAGGCAGACAAGGATAGGGAGTAAGATAGAGCAAATGGACAAGGCTCTAAGGTAGAGGAATATAAAAGGAGATAAAGGGTAAGTCCTCAGAGGGGTACAGATAAAAGGGATAGGAGGCCGGAGGTCAGTAAGAACCATTGAGAGGGGAGTTTTTTGTGGTCTGTGGTAGGCTGCTGTGCCACACACACTGAGGGACCGGCTAACAAATATGGAAGTTTAGATATTTGAGTCAGGTATAAGGCTACATACATTTACTGAAAAATATTTTAGGGATTCAACACTGAGGTTCTTTTTCAAGGTGAGCCCAGATTAGTGAGCAGAATAAGTCCAGATGAGCTGACTGAGCTTTTGCAGGAGGTAATCTGTATGCTCAGGAGGTAGAGCGGGACCTTCAGGGGTGGAGTACTGTAAAGAGAGAGGGGAAAAACAAACAAAAGTAAGTATTAGGGGGAGAGAGGAAGCAAAATGTAAGTAGTAGGGAGAGAAGAGGAAGAGGAGGAATGTAGGAATAGACAGTAGGAGTTAGTGTAGATATGGAGGAAAGTATTGAAGACAATGAGGATAGATCTAGAAGAAGGGTATATTTGAGGGAGAGTTAGAAATTAAAGATAAAGATAGAGAAAAACTGTTATTGAGGGAGAATGTAAGAGAAGGCAGGGAGAGAATTCAGTAGAGAAACCTTATGTTTACCACTATCATCTATTACAATTCAGAGTCAAATGCAGT
The DNA here is from genome assembly GCF_019279795.1 of Protopterus annectens. Taxonomy (NCBI): domain Eukaryota; kingdom Metazoa; phylum Chordata; order Ceratodontiformes; family Protopteridae; genus Protopterus; species Protopterus annectens. The sequence continues at coordinate 255,940,472 of NC_056725.1, forward strand.
TATGCAATTCAGCAGAGAGAATATAGTAGTAATAATACAGTATCAGTTTCAGGCAAACATATACATTTGAAGCAAAATTATGAAAGCATTATACCTCTATAAATATACAAGAGGATGTCAGGGCACTTTTATGTATGAAGTATATAAATACTGTCAAAGCAAGGAATACCATAGACTGATAATATGAACAAACATTTGTTTAGGCAGTTAAAGAGAAAAATCCCTGACAACCTATCAGGTTTATGGCATAAAATGACTAGGCATTATGTAAATTTCAGCTGTTCAATATGCGGCTAGGCAATATAACTATTAGCTAAATGAGGAGACTAAACATTGTGTAATTATTAATTAAGTAAGTAAAGACTTGCTGTTGGATAAAACAGAAAGGTAAGGCTCTATAAAATGCCTATATAGGAGAAATGTCAGGAACTGTGGGAGAAACACAATCTGTAGCGTTCTATGCTACAATGTAAGTAGAGGTGCGATTAATGGGAGCATTAGCTGAGAAAGCATTACTCTGAGCGCCGAGGGGGCGTTCTTAGTAAAAGAAAATCAAAAGCAGGCTCTGGAGTAGTTATATACAACGCCTTGTAGGATGGCACTCAAATGTAACGGGATAGATAACATTAGGCCTTTTGGGGTGGCGTTCAAAGTTGTTCCTATTAGGCAAAAGTAAATCAGCAGGCTTAGGAGGTTGTTATTGTATGGTCATAGAAGGCGGTCGATGTAGAATGAGGAGCAAGTCTTCATTGTAGGCTGCAGTATAAGCTGCAGATAGCGCCTCTAGGAAGGTTTTACCTAAAAGGTGGGTATTGGTGTCTGTGGCAAAAAATAAAGTAAAATTAAATTTAGAAAGCTCCAGCAGCACTCACGGAGCTTGCAGACCCCTTGGGCACCAGCAGCATACTAGAAGAATGATTGCTGGTAAAGTAGAGGTCTTAGGCATAAATCATAAAAGAAAAGCGGTCACTATTAAGTACAGAGGGGTAAGTAAATGATCCCAAACAGCTACAACGTAGTAGAAAAGCCAAGGGGAGGTAAGGAACGGCACCCGTTTATCCCAGTTTAGCTAATACTAACACAGAAAGCAGTTCAAAGTAAATGCATTTAAACAAGCAATTGGTAAACTAGCAGTTAAATCTTTTTTTTAAAGCTTCAGAGCCTTTGCGTAAAAAACATATTTAAAAGCAATTTGCGGACTGTTCTCTAAAATATCAGAGCAGGTGTTCAAAATAAACACATTTAAACAAGTATTAGGCAACAAGCAATTGGTGGACTAGTAAATCCTTTTCTAAAAGAATCAGAGCATTTGTCCCAATAAACGCAATTAAATAAGCGATGCACGGCCTGTTTCTAAATAACAGAGCATTTCTTCAAAATAAACGTATTTACCAAGCATTAGTCAGGCTGGCAGTTAAATTCAAAACTCTACAAACAACAGAGCAGACAAATTAACAGTTTCTTTCTACAAAAAATAAAACATACCAATGGGTGAGTGGAGCAGCAGCACCAGCGTAGGCAGCCCAGTAGGGGGAAGCGAGGTGTTGTATCCTAACCAGGAGTTCAGGAAAAGAGGCATCAAAAGTTAGTGGCATCTAGAAGTAAACTCTGGGGAGGTGGTAAGCAGAGGGGGAGGGGATAAAAGGGGTAGAGGGGCGTGCTGGGAGTTTGCAAGGGGAGAGACATGGGAGGGAAGGATCAAGGAGGAGTAGAGCAACAGGGCAGAAGAGTCCAGCTGAAAAAGTATCAGCCACTGCAGGTTGGAGCTGAGGTAAGTAGGTAGAAGTACAGTAAGACTGGGTGGAAATAAGTAGGGTTTGAGCAACACGGGGGAAAGAGAAGAATATAAAGGTGGGGAAAGTGGAGTAAAGGTAGGGGAGGTTTCACTTTCGAAGTATTTAGAGGTGAAGTTGGAATAAAAGATTAATAGAGTAGGAGCAGGCAAAAAGGCGGAATGGTGCTGCCACCTAGTGGAGAAAGGAGAAATGGCAGGCAAAGAAGGATAGGTAGTAAGATAGAGCAAATGGACAAGGCTCTAAGGTAGATGAAAATAAAAAGAGATAAAGGGCAAGTCTTCAAAGGGGTACAGAAAAAAGGGATAGGAGGCCGGAGATCAGTAAGTACCACTGAGAGGGGAGTTTTTTGCAGTCTGCGGTAGGGTGTTGTGCCGCACACACTGAGGGACCGGCTAACAAATATGAAAGTTTAGATATTTGTGTTGGGTATAAGGCTACATACATTTACTGAAAAATATTTTAGGGATTCCACACTGAGGTTCTTTTTCAAGGTGAGCCCAGATTAGTGAGCAGAATAAGTCCAGATGAGCTGACTGAGCTTTTGCAGGAGGTAGTCTGTATTTTCAGGAGGTAGAGCGGGACCTTCAGGGGTGGAGTACAGTACACAACTCGGAAGTGCCAGAAAAATATACTCAGCTCTGTATATCTCCAGATAGTTACAAGAGCACTCTTTCAGGACACAGGAAGGCTCCAGCAATGATATGCAGGATATTTAGGAAAATTATTAATGCAAATATAGATTTAAAATTCTGGTTTGATCTTTTAACACCATTTCTAGTCACAAAGAACTTTCCACATAAAATATACAGAGAAATTATTAATTCCTGGGAACAGAAAATATGTGTTTGTTGGCTCAAATGTATCAAAGAACTAAAAGTTTTAGATATGCAAGTAATAAAAACAACATGCAAAATTCCACAACAGGACTAGCTATCTTTACAGAGTATTCTGTCATATTCACAAGATTTAAGTAGAATAATTAACAATTATTCATTTAAAGAAATACCTAAATTTACAAAATACATATATGAAATCATATATAATGACTTTGTCATGGGAAACAGTATTTCAAAATTTTACAAAATATTGATAAACTATAAAACAACATCCAAACCCTCATACTGGAAAAATGTAACAAAAGGATAATCAATACAGTTAACTGAAGATATTAAAACAAATATCTTATTATCGATAAAATATACATCCTTTACACAATACTGGAAAGCTTTTAATTGGAAATGCTTGCACAGAGCATTTTTAACCCCAGACAGATTCAGTAAAATTAGTTCTTCCATAAAAGGAATACGTTGGAGATGTGAGCAAGTACACAATGCAGACTGCAACCACATTTTCTTTGATTGTGTTAAAATTAAGCCATTTTGGAATGGTAGTAATAACTTTCTACAAGCTTTATTTAATGAATCATTTTATTTAACTAAAGCTCTTGTATTATTAAATGTGAACGAAGGTCCTCATTTGAATAGGTCAAACAAGTATCTAGTATGGACTATACTTGCAATTTCAAGGAAGTGTATAACAATAAAATGGATTAGAAACACAATACCAACTTTGGAAGACTTCTACAGCCTACTGAAGACCACAGCATTATTGGAAATTAAAATTAAAGAACTAAGAATTTATCCAAAGCCATTTATAAACAACCCTTGGGGAAAAGTCTTATCGTTGATTGACACTATACAATAATTGATCAGACACTCTGATAATCGATTGGACATACTTATAAAGTACTTGTATACATTAAGATCTGTTATAGTGTCAGGCTAATGTAAATAGTGTACATAGTTATTTAAGATGTTATGTATAAATACTATGGAACTCATTCAAATGTATTTGAAAAATAAAAAATAACAATTTGAGAAAAAAAGAACTACAGAATATAAAAATAGTTCTATATTTACTCTAATATTTTACTCTACATAACCCTTGAAATGAGAAAGTAGACTATTTGTTAAGTGAAAACAAAGTTTCTTTGAATCTTTGAATCTATTATCGTACAAGTCTGTTTCTTGGAGAGTGAAGAGCAAACATAATTAAGCAATAACCCATGACTTGGTGTGAGTTTCGAATGAGTTACCAATAGTAGGTGTGGTCTGATCATGAAAGCAAAGCCCGAGTGATCAAACAAACCCCATCGTGGGTTATTCCTGTCCTACCCACACACACAGTGGTGGTTTATTGCTATTATGCAATGACACCATACCTCTCAAACTCTTAGCCCAAGAAATCTGCGCAAAGCCTGGTATAATAGAGATGCAAAGGCCCAAAAATAGGGACATATTTAAATATTGTGATTATAGACTTAGAAAATATCTAGAATAGCAGGGTATGTATTTAAATGCATTTTCTAAAGGATATGAAGTTTGAAACTGAAATGTATGACATTATTTACTAATTTAATTCCTCAGATTATCCCAGTGATTTGTCAGAAAACCAAAAATTTTATGAGGAACAGACTGAAATTTTGAGGCAAAAATCTGTGCATTCTGCAAAAATCTGGGCAGTTGAAAGGTATGACTTGACAGTATTTGAGAAAGAAATTGCTTACCTTTCTTAAATGATGTCTTTGTATAGCAGTACTTTAATGTTCCTTTGTTGTGTTTCTGTTGTGGGGACACCAAACAATGTACTGAGCATTCACTGCACTTAGCATGCATGCATATGATGAGAGCTGAATTGTGGCCTTAAGTTAATGTTCTTTTTTCCAGCTCTGTATTGAAATGTCAGCAATCAAAATATACAGCGCCGACAAACCAAAAAAAAGGCCGAAACCCCAGGAAAAGAATAAATCTATAAAATTGCTCTTTTCCTTTAAACTTCCTTTTTTGTGTGGGGAGGAGGGCAAGCACCCCACACCCAACGATTATATATATATATATATATATATATATGTATATATATATATATATATATATATATATATATATATATATATATATATATATATATATATATATATATATGTATGTATATATATATATATATATATATATATATATATATATATGTATATATATATATATATATATATATATATATACCAATTCCAAAATCACCATACCCAAGAGAAATGCCTATGTCAGACTTGATATATGTAAGTCCGTTTTTCAGCCATTCCCTCTCTGTGTTTTGGGACACACTCTGGTGGGTCCCATCTCATATGGTTACCTTTTTTCCCCTTAGTGTATGCTTCATTGTAGCCAGTAGCCATGACACTTATTTTTCTGGTGCAGCTAGAGGTTACTAAACATTACAGCTACTAACTTTCTCTGTTAAAAACTTTCAGGTCTTTTAGAATTTTTGACTGAGAAATATAGTATAGAAGGAGCTAATTTCCAGGGACAATAACAACTTGTGCTTTTTTCGTTTTGTTTGGAAATGCAGCATTTTTGTTGTATATGGGAGGTTGATTACCTTATTTTTTAAAGTTTACAGTCTCCATTTAGTAGAGCAGACATGATTATTATAGCTGGACTTCTTTCCATAGGGAACATTGGATTTACTATGGGCACACTTATTGGACAGACCAGTTGGCGTGTACATTTTTGAATATTACGTAAGCACAATAGGCAATGTTGTAGGTGCGGGTTTGGCTAGTATTGCAGTTTGACTTTCCAAACTAACTACATGTTAGAAACTTGAGGGCATCTAGTTGTGGTTGATTGCAAACAACAGAAGGTCAGACTTGAAGATAATGGCCATTACAATACAATACTTGCTCTCTGTCAGCAGTTTTACTTTTTGGCATTATACTCTCTATTGCCTTTGTGTACTCACTGCTACAATGATATGGGGCAGTTTTGTATTCCTTCTCATGATATTTTATAGTCCATCATTCAAGCTTTTCAGTCTAGCATCCATCTAACTACACCTTGGCAACTGAATCGCTCAGAGTATGTCTGTGTTAATACATTTTTTTATAAAAACACATTCAATTACACTGACAATTTATATTATTTTACATTTACTAGTATCCAAGCTGAACATTCTCTTTAGTAATGGTGAACCAGTATTCCATTACTTTTACAGTACTGCTTTTATGAACTCTGTTGCAGTGTTTTAAGAATAGTATATAGCTGCTTAAAACTGACTTCAGATGGCTTTACTATGGCTGTTGTATGTTCTAATACACTAGCTTTGAATATGTCCTGCTATCCAAATATGGTAAAGAGTTATTCTCAGCATTTGAAGTACCTACAAGCTGAATACAGTGGTGAGCTGTTTTCAAAAATGTCAACAATTGCTCTTTATTCTGTATGTTTTGTAATAGACCTACTTCAACATTCCAAAGCATTACAGCTATAATTCTAAGTGAAAATTGACATTGCAATCATGAATTTAGAATGACATTCTAAACTGTCAGCACTCTGGAGTGTGACGTATAAACATCAGTAGGTATAAAGTATTATTAATACATAAAGTATAACACCCTTTTTAAAATTAAAATATATGAACATACAAGGGTATTTCAGTAGACCCGTCTCTGGAATAGACTTCCCATACATGTCAAACAGAGCATCTTGCTCACCCTCTTCAAGCTCAACCATGATGAGTGGATGGGAAACCACAAATTTGTCCCAGGGATTCCACTTGTGTCCCTTGCTGACAGGGATTACAGGTGCTGACTGAGGTTTCTTTTTGGGGATAAACTCTTGGGTAGGCTTGTAAGGGCTCCAGGGCCATTAGCCTAGTAACCTCCTATGATCCTATGACTGTCTGAGCAGTATTCATGAATGTTTTATGTATTGACATACGGCTATTAAATGAAAAAAATACTTTGCACAGCCTTGTAGAATTTGCGAAATTCCGGTTACTCTGTATTATAAGTACATATGAATCTGTATACCTGGAAGAGATCAGTTACAGGTAGGTATGCAGATAGGGTCCCCTCTGTGACATCCATGATTCAGTATGAACTGCAGTGCAGTAAACACCTGCTACAGTAGACTCTCAGACGATACAAACAAAAAACAGCTGGAGTCCCAGTGTCTGGATAAAGTTGATGCTATGTTAATAGCAAGAGGCTGAGCAGAAGAACAGCACACACACACACACACACACACACACACACACACACACACACACACACACACACACACACACACACACACACACACACACACACACACACACAGCTACACAGAAAGCAATGCATTCCTTCTTCTGCATCACAGCCATCATGTTTGTGTGCAAGTTGTCCCCTATGTTTTTTGACATAACTATTGCACATGTGATGAGTTGCTTTTCTGTCTCTCTCTCTCTCTCACTCTCTCTCTCTCTCTCTCTCTCTCTCTCTCTCTGTTATTCAGAGGTTTCAGAATTGGGACCATTTGAGAGTAAAGGTTTTTAAACTCAGGTGTGGTGGTTGCTGGATTATGCCAAAAAGACATCTCTTCCTGAGCATGGACACCAAAAGGTTTATATGAGACCCGCAATAATGTACAATAAGGATTTTTAAAAAGTTATACCCACTACTAGTGGCTGACTTGAAGTTCAGTCAGCAGCTGTTTGCATGGGCATAGCTGCAACATCTCAACTTCTTTAGACAGATGTCTTTCTTTTTTTGCCTATTGAATCTTGCGCACACATTCTAGATAAACTTGCTTGGCTGAATAATTACCTTAAATGCAACATCTGTTAACTGTTTTTGTTGGGTGTGTTAATATTTAGAACTTGCAGACATACTCTTAAATTTTGAGGTCATATTCAACAAGTGTGTTAGTAATACTAATGGATCACTAGCAAGAAATATGATTATTTTTTACAAGGCTTGAGGAACTCATGTTTCATACATTATTTGTCTTTGTTTGTCTATTCGGCTTTTCCAGGTTAGGGGTCACCACAGCAGAACTCTGGTCCGCTAATGATTGGCAGTCGCTTTGTATGGTGCCGAGTTTCCAGCCCGATGCCCAACCTTCAGCGAAGGCACGCCCATTCATGCATGTGTTTCGGAGGCCACTTGACCACGGGGAGGACATGCAGACTCCACACAGATGTTTCATACATTATTTTTATTTATTTTATTTTATTTTACATTTGTTAACCGGGCTAGTCCAACTGGATATATTTCCATTTTCAGCAGAGGCCCAGGGAGAAAAGCTCCAAAGTAACATAAAAAAAAAAAAAAAAGAGACTGTGTGTGTCTGTGCATGTGTGTGAAAGCAGAAGAGACTGTGTATGTGTGTTAAATGTCCTTCTGACAGGCTCTTGTAATGTTTTTAAGCTGTAACTTACATAAAGGGTTGACATTTACAGTAAGAATACTTTAGCTGTTAGTCAACACTGTTGTTCATCTCATCTGTTTCCTATTAAATTTTGATCGATCTCACTGTTCACTCGCTGTCTCTCTCTCTCTCTCATACACACACATACACAGTCTCTTCTGCTTTCACACACATACATAGACACACACAGTCTCTTCTGCTTTCATGCACGCATTCACTCACACAAGCAGATAGAAACATAAACACACTCAAACACATACATACGCACATACACTATAGACTTTTTTCTGTTTATTTTATTTTTGCACTCGCTAAACAGCAAAAGCACTGCTTAGCAAGTGTAAAATAACTCAATCAATCTCGCTTTCACTCACATGTATGCATACACTTACACACACACAAACATGCACACACGCACACACACACACATGCACACACAAAACACACACACACACACACTTTTTCTTTTAATTTTCTTTTTTTTATTTACAGTTTACATTCTGTTAACAACAGAAGCACTGCTTAGTGAGCATGAAATAATGGGAGCCATTAGTTTTTTTTCAGTATGCACTCCACGGCAGCTTGATTTGCTGCTGTGACATGGCGGACTCATTTTTCAGTGGGCATTACTTGTACATTAATACCCTGATGAAGAACGTTCATTCTCCAATCAGGGTGTTGGCATGCAGTTTGCTGATTCTCTAAACTATAGAAAGAACACTTTTACTTAAGTGGAAGTAATCAAATAAGTTTTATAATAATAAGAGTTTTTTTTATGTATTAAGCATAAGAAGAATAAATCAAAAATAATAATCCACAATGTGTTAGCACAGTGTGGTAGGCATTTTCCACAAACATTAGCCTTCAATAGGGTTACACAGACAGAATATATTCTCCTTCCTTTTGTTACACCAAGCACTAGTGAATCTACTGAATATTACAATTGTATAGGGAATGTTTATGACAGTTTCACCTTTGAGACTTAATAATCTCTTCAGTAATATTTTCAGCATTAATTGGCTTAGATGACAAGTACAAGTTGCAGAGAAGTGTAGTGCATAGTAAATGTATGTACAGAAAGGGGCACTTGACAGATTTAAAAGCACATTAGCGTAACATCATATTTTGTATAACCACAGAGTTACAAAGTAACATTTTGTAAGGGCCCGTCTAAAGTACATGCACACATAAATTATAAAATTGTAATATTTTCATGTAAAGAGTAGAAAATGTTCTTTGTATTGTATGACATCAGAAACAGACAATCCCGCATGTTCAGATAGAGTAAGATAGTAAAATATTAACATTTTAACTGCAACCTCATGAACGCATGCACACATTGATATATTTTATTATTTTTTTTATTTATTTATTTTATTTTACATTTGTTTACCGGGCTAGTCTAACTGGATATACGTCCATTTTCAGTAGAGGCCCGGGGAGATAAACTCCGAGGAAACAAACAAAATCACACATACAAAAATGAATGTATACAATGAACATTGTAGGTGCAGTACAGAGAATAATCAAAGAGGTCATCCGTTCATAACATAGTGCAAAATATACAGATGCAATTAGTACAATACAAAATGTAGTTGCAATACATCATAAAGAAAAAGATGGCAGCTGAATTATACAATATATTAGTATACAAGTAGTCGTAAAGAAAAAGTAGGAACTGAAATAATACAATATATTAGTGAAAGTAGTCTCCTTAATGAGATTCTGAAGATGTAAGCAATAGTATAGAAGGACAAGGTAAGTTGTTATTAAGAAAACAAACTTGATTACTAAGAAGAGGAGGGTATGTTGAACCAAGTAAGAAGAGCTAGTTGATCAGTCAGGTTTACTACAGGGGCACAACCAGTGTGTTCTGAGGAAAAGTTTTAATTTGGTTTTAAAGAGTGATATAGAGGGAAGAGAGGAAAGCTCGTTAGGAAGAAGTTTCCAGGATTTTCCAACAGTATTAGAGAAAAGAGAGTCCCCAGCCCTGTTGTTTGATTTACAAATATTTACAAGAAGTTTATGTGATGATCGTAATGTCTTTAGATTGTTGTAGGGGGTAATGAGGGTAGATAGTATAGGGGTATTGGTAGATTGCTAAATGGTTTTATGGGCAATGGTCAGTTGGTGGAATTTAAGCTGATTTTGTAATTCAAGCCATCCTAGCTGCTTTAGATTAAAACAGTGGTGGGTTCTGAAAGGGTTACCTGTAGCAAATCTGGCTATGTTATTGTAGGAGTTTTCCATTTTATTAAGGTTGTTTTTAGAGAGATTAGTATATATGGGTGAGGCATAGAGGAAAGTAAAAATTAGATGGGTGTGAGCAATAGTTATTCTAGCTGCAGCGGGGAGGGAGGGTTTGATCCTGTAGAGAGAGCCTAATTTTCTATTAACAGATTTTAGAGTATTGTTAATATGGGTGTCGAAGTTAAGGTTGTTATCTATGGTGATACCTAGTAGTTTGGTAGTCAGATCTGGGGATATGAGAGTGCCATTATTGGATGTTATTGTGAAGTCTATTGGGGGGACTTACAAGTAGGAGTAAAAAGGAGGAGTTTAGATTTTTGGGGGTTCAGAAGGAGACAGCGCTGTGTAAACCATTGTTCAACTATGTTAAACACATTTTGGATAAGGGAGTGAAGTTCAGATATAGATGTGGCTGAGCATATAAGTGTGGAATCATCTGCATATTGTATGCATGTAGCTTGGGGGATTGCTAGGTGAAGGTCATTGATAAATATAGAAAACAGGAGAGGTCCTAATATGGACCCTTGAGGAACACCAATGTTAATGGGCAGATGGGTAGATAGAATGTTATGACAAAGTACAGCCTGTTGTGTATCTAAGTAGGACTGGAACCATTTTATAGCTAGTGCATCTAGTGACAGGAATTTGAGGATATTTATAAGTATCTGATGAGTTACCATATCGAATGCCTTAGGCAGATCTAAAAACAGTGCAGAGGAAAGCATAATTGAGGTTATGGTTTTTGTTAATGCAGTCAGTAAAGGAAAGGAGGGCAGTAGTAGTGATGTGGGAAGGTCTGAAACCATGTTGAGAGTTTGAAAGTAAGTTATTTTGGATTAGGTGGTCTAGCAATTGTCTGTGGATGCATTTTTCCATGATTTTTGCTAAGGGAGAAAGTAGGGCTATGGGACGGTAATTGGAGAGTTCAGTAAAGTTCCCACCCTTGTGAAGGGGGATAATATGGGATACTTTCCAGATTTTAGGGATGTGTCCTTCACTGATGGCTCTATTGATGAGAATGGAAATGGGATAGGCTATGGATTTGGCTGCCTTTTGTAGATATTCAGCGGGTAGTTGGTCTGCTGAAGGAGTGCACGGTTTCAGTTTTTGGATAAGGGTAAGAATATATGTTGTTGGGACTGGTTGGAAGATAAATGGAGGGGATGGGTTAGAGTTAGAGTTGGATATAGTTAAGTTCTGAGTAGATAACTGACTGGCAAGAGTTTGAATGGCCTCAGTGAAAAAGGTATTAAAGGCATTAGCAGTCTGCTTGGGATTCTCCTGGGATGTGCCTTGTGGGTTTGGTGTGATGGATTGACCTGGGTGTAATAACTGATTAATACTCGCCCAGAACTTTTGTGGTTTATTATGGTGAGTCTGCTGGAATTATAGATAGTAATTTCTTTTGTCAGACAGTATAGCTTTTTTAGTTTATTTTCTCAGCTGTCTGAAGTTTTGTTGGTCTACTGGGTTTTTAGTTAAACAAGATTTATTCCAGTATTTATTTCTGAGATGGATTTTTTGCCTGGTTTCTTTTGAAAGCCATTGGGCAGATTTAGTTCTCATTCTGATAGAGCGGGTTGGTGCATGGTGGTCTAGTATGGCTAGGAAGTTAGAATTAAAGTAATTAACAGCTTCCTCCAGTGTGAGGTATTTTAAGGGAGACCAGTTACATGATCTTAGTTCTCTCTGAAAGAGATCGGGGTTGAAGTTTTTCTTGGTTCTAATTGTCCTAGATATGGTTGGATTAGGTAGATTTGATTTAAGCCTAATGATGTAGGTTAGTGAGTGATCACTTACATCATCAGGGAGGGTTCCAGCTTCATATGTCTGGGGATGATTATTTATGAGAATCCAATCTAAGGTACTTTCTTTCTTATTAGGCTTGTTTATCCTGGTAGGGGAGGTAATGGTTTGAGAAAAACCAAAACGGTTAATATGGCTGGTAGGGTGGCTACTGCTACAACACTTCCAATCAATGTTAAAATCACCTAGGATTATGGTTTCTTAGGGTAAATTTTGGGATAACCAACAATGGATATTTTCTATGGTGGCAATGTTATTACCAGGAGGAAGATAGATACAGATAATATAGATGGATTTGAATGTGTTAAGTTGAAGCTTGGTAATAAGAATTTCAGCGTTGGAGTCTTGAGGTGGTTTATAGTCGTAGGTAGTAATCTGTAACCCAGATTTAAATAGGATAGCTACACCACCACCCTTTTTGGTTGCATGGTCAAGTCGCAAAATATTATAATGGGGTGGGATGACTTCATTGTCTTTAGTTACAGGTTTTAACCAAGTTTCTGTTAAACAAAGAATGTCAAAGGAGTAGACTTCCAAGAGAGCATGGAGTTGTGCAACTTTGTTATGAATGCTACGTATGTTGAGGTGAGCTAATAAGAGTGAGTTAGGTGGTTTAGTAAGGGAATGGATAGTGGAGGGATTGGGGTTGAGGAGTTGAGTGGTAGTAGCAGTTGTTGGGCCTGGGTTTGGGTGAATGTCTCCATCTTTTAAAAAGAAGAGTAGTGTCTAAAGTCTAGGATTTGGGAATTTACTATATAGAGGTAGAGATTTTCTGGGATTGGGAGAGTCATACCTAATGTGGGCTATCCTATGGTATTTTGCTAGTAGATAGCTGGGTGTAGATGTTATGTTAACATGGTTAGTGAAATAAGTAGATAAGGAGAGGTAGCTTATTGAGGTAGAGAAGGTGTGGATATAATGAGTGTTCATAGGAGATTAGCAGGTAAGCTAAAGTTAGAGGTGGTAGAAGTGTAAGCATGAGTAACCTCTGTAAGAGGGCTGGGGTGGGTGGCTTATACATCTAGAAGGGTAAGTTGTTAGATTGCTGTTATAGGCTCGGAGGTATACTAGGTGTGGAAAGGAATAGGTGTAGGGGGTGGTGGGAGAGATAGGGAGTGGTAAGTGAAAGGAGGGAACTGGAGTTAAGTGGCCAATGGTGAAGGGTTTGTGATTGGTGGAAGAGAGAAGGGGTGTGGTTAGATGGTATAAGAGTAGGACCCCTGGGGGTTGGTGGAATTTGGGAGGTAGGGTAGGGGAGCGGAGTGAGCCCACAGGGTGAACGGAGCGGGTGGAGACAAGTGAAGGAGAAGCTAGAGAAGAAACTATCATCAATGCTAGTAACTGAAGGAAAGTTAGGCAAGTCAGGAGTGGGAAAGATCAGAGATAAAACAGAAGTCTATGAGAAAAAAAAACAGGTGGGTGTAGACAGTTGAAGTAAAAAGTAAGTGAGAAAATAAGAGCAGGTCTAGGACTTAAGAGATGTAGTGTAATTACAGAAGAAATACAGAGGGATAAGCAGGAGATAAAGGATGGGATAAGGGTGCCACCTAGTGGGCAGATCTAGTATTGCAGGTAAGTATGTAAGGGAGCTAGCTGGTTTAGAACTAGGGAAGGAGTGATAGCTAGTAAAGGGGGTTATTATAAAGTAGAAGAGGTTTGTTGGATACAGGGTAGATAGGGGGGGGGTAAAGGCTGCTGGCTGTTCAGGCTCATTTTACAAAAACATATTGACAATTACTCTGACAATTTACATAATTTCTTATTTACTAATATCATTTCACATTCAGTATTTTTCACACAATAAGGTATTAGCATGTATATACATAAATGTATATTTGTATCCATGCTTGCAGCTATAATAATATATAGCAAATAAACATTTCAGTAATATAATCTATATATATAATATAGAATAGATAACCAATACACATGCATATGTAAATGTGTGCGCACATGCAGTTATAGTAATAGATACAGTCTGTCACATGAATCACATCAAGCAAATTACAATTTATTAAATCTTTGTAAATTGCCTGTACTAAACACCCATCTTTGTGTTAGCCAGTCCTTATTGTATTACTGTCATATATGTAGTACATTTGTTTTAGAAATATAAAGAGCTGTATTCATAAACATGGGTGCACAGTAGAGTAGGGATGGTATACAGTATATGTGCATACTAAAGTTCTTTACATTTTATAAATATAAATCATGGGGCAAGACCATTGTATATTCACTGTATTCAAGGCATGTAGTACATATGCAAAATACTTTTATTCATCCTTATTACATGTGCTTCAGCAAAGCAGCACCATTAGAGTAACTGCTCATCGTAAAAGGATAAACTATGGGATAGAAGCTGAATACAACAACGGTGCTATATTTGTCAGAAGAGTGATTCCCTTCAGCTGCTAATATGTTGCTGAACATACCACGTGTATCAATGCAACAACACTTATTAAAAAAAAAAAAAGAAAAGAAAAGAAAAATAATTTTTGCAGGGTAGGAGAATTTTTACCTGCGACAGAGCACTCTTCAATGCAGACAAACCTGCTACCTAAACCTAACTTGTCCTATTTCTTACACAGTGATGTCGGTGAGCTCCCACCAATGGGAACACAAACAGCACCATATTCCCTGATTATCATAATATGGTAATAAGCCAACTTCCATTACCATGACTAAGTAGTGATATTTTAATCAGTCAGACATGATGACAAAGCACAGCACAGCACAGCAGAGGACATCTTTGTAAAATCTATTGTACTTAGATGTTCTCTGCTGTATTGTGCTTTACTGTCATACAACACAGCAGACCACATCAGCTGGGCTAGAAAAGGTGGGGCTGCAGGGAAATACTGAGGCTCAGCTTACTTAGTACACCACTGTGTACAATGCACTTCTATTATTGGAAATCACTGTGGCACCATTAAATCCCTTTTGTACATTTTCTCATTAAATGTATTATTTTTGTACTCATGTAGTACTGAAGTATTTTTCACACAGCTTATTATGATATAATATACACTTTCTGCCATCACTTCAACACATTCATTTAATAACTATAATATCTAAGAAAAGGTTTTGTCAGTAATAATAAACACAACTTCATTACATTTGCATTAAGTAACTACAAGTAATGGACAGGTATTTTACCTATTGTACCTTACAATATTTTCTCTATAATACCTTATTATCCAAAAACACGTATTCTTTACATTCAGAAACAGCACATAGCATAACTCAAAACAACACAATGAGTGGCAATGCACAAGATGGGGCAATTCAGTGGTGCAAATAATACAAACACACAACCACACTACAAAAGAAATAATGCCACATGCACAGTATGCAAATGACTGCCAATGAGTATCATCATGCTAATTACAGAAATAGCATATGCAAATGACCAACTCAGTCATGTCAAATTGTTGAGGATTAAGTCACCAAATAATGACATTTATTTGAGTTTCAGACTTCATATCCTTCAGAAAAATGTATATCAATGCAAAATCTTTTATTTTAGCAATTTCTAAGAGCAATATTTAAATACATCCTTACCTTTAGGGCCGTTGTCGCACTATTAGCTTTAGCTTTGTCCAGAATTATTTCACTTAGAGATTGAGAGGTATAAATCAGGTATATTAACCACAAAGGCTTCCACTCTATGAACTGCCAGGTGGCATGGGATGCACAGGGTAAAATACATAATGTGTTTGAGCACCATGATCCTGACATCTGGCGCATGTGTGACCTCTGCCAGTGTTTAATGCAGGGGTGACTTTCCAGAAGGCATCTAGTTGTTATGCATGTTCCTTGCTAGTCCCAGTGCCATGGATATGCTTTTCCATTAATGTAGACAATGTACCATCCATAATGGTGTCCACTGTTATGTGTTGCTAGGGATACATGATGTGCCTTGTAACTGTGGCTAATGATCCCCATTCAGAGCTTCGAGACCATGGTGAAGATTGTACATGGCAGCACACTGTTTACATTCTCAAACATGTTCAGTCTTCTAAAGGCACACTTCCAGTATGTGCATACATTTGGTGATGCACCTGAGAACTGCAGTAAGTTATTCATGGTGTACATCATGTGACACAATTTGTATGTAAGCAGCTACAGCAAGGGAACATTACAATGCTGCCTGGTAGACCTGTGGCAGCAGCTGAAGAAGAGTCAGACACTGAGTCATCAGAGGAACTATCTGCAGCTACAACGTATGCAAGGCAGGGGGAGGTACATTGCATGCAGTACTGACAAGGAGGTGCTGTCTAGTCTACAGCTTTGGAACATAACAAGGACAATACAGGAACACAACTGATGCATGCATTAGCATGCTCAAATTATACATTGCAGTGCATTGACTGGCCATGCGATTAATTATTTATCCCACACAAGACACAGGAATGGGCAAGGCATGGTCATCATCATTTGCACAGGTAGGGTAGAGTACAGTAACAGGTGACAGTAATACTATCATAGGAGTAAGAATTATAGGAAGCAGATCTGGTAGACAGATAAGTGAGTAGCAAGTGGGGGGAGTCTATGGTCACAGCATCCAAGTGTTGAGGTGGAGTTTCCATGTCATGAATGCAGGTACAAAAACTTTTTTACATAGACATGTAAGCTACTGGCATTTAGTCATGTGGCACCAGTTTGTAATATTGACTATGGTGAATAATAATTGTCAGTAAAACTGAAGTAGAGATCCTTACCCCTTACAGGTAGTTGAGGACATGACTACTCATCCCAAGGAAAAAGACATTGCAGTCCTGTCCAGATACCGGTCCAGAAAGAAAATCAGGTGCCATGTTTGGGTGATATTCCTTATATGGCACAAGACATCAACAACAATAGCTGATAGTTGGTCCATGTGTAAGAGGTGCTCATCAAAAACAGTACCCAGCCATGCACTTTAACAAAAATTTCAGTCTATTCTAATCACAAAAAAATTATACTGGAAAGAGTTGTTGTGTGTGTGTGTGTGTGTGTGTGTGTGTGTGTGTGTGTGTGTGTGTGTGTGTGTGTGTGAGCTAGATATACATATAGATGAATTTATAGATGTAGATATAGCTGCACAGTGAACAGTGTGAACAGCACTTAGGAAACCCACTTCTCAAGGAGTACATTAAGGATAAGAATATTCTAGAAATCACCTTCTGGATGCACTTCCAGCAGCCAGAAGCAAGAGGCAACTCAGAGAAGAACTGTGGAGTAATGAGTATGATGGGACCATGATAGAACCCATGGGATCCATTGAGATCCAGTTGAGGACATGCTATGCACATTACCAAGTTCTGCCAAGAGATCAAGAAGGACCAGTATTGTTTACTACGTTGATCTTTCACCATTAAGTAGTCATCTTCAACTTTTTCAGTACTGATGCACCTCCTGAAGCCAGTGGGAAGAGCATAAGGAAGGTTATAAGTTATTAACAAGATTCAAGTTATACTATAATTCTCTTCATAGTAACCTTTCCTATACAGGACTAGTCTAAGGCTGAGGATGAAGGCCAAATGATGTCTTTATAACAGCAGGAGCAACTGAAACGTTTTTTAAGTAAGACAGGTAAATTCCAATTGCTATAGTGGATCTGACAGCCTGGAGACTAAATATGCCCACAACATGTAGATATGTTTACATCCACTTAGCTTTACCTAAATCCAGTCCAAAGATAGATGGGTGTGTGCTCCAGATTAAGACCCTAATTTCTACACACTCAATCCTCAAAAAGTTACACCATGTAAGACATGGAATCTCCCACCAGGATGCACAGAAATGTCTACTGGAGGTACTGTGTTAGGTTTCTTGTCTAATTATGCCAGGTTTGGCCTCAAAAAAGTGAACAGCTATATATAACCTGAGGCTACAATTGTTTTCTGACTGAAAAGACCAATTGGAAGGCATATCATGTCCACAGTGCAGAAGTATTTGCCAGTGTTTTGAAGAATTTGGAGTATCTGTGGACAAAAATAATATTGCTTTCATATGGAGGAATTTAGTGTGATAATAAAGAAAACAAGCTCATTCAGTGTGTCTATATCTTGCAAAAGACAGCGATATATTTCAAATGATTCTCCAAACGGCATTTGAAGTTTATGTCAACCCTTTGCTGAAGTCTTAAGTTGACCTTATTCTGCTGCAATCCTACTACTCTGAACCAATTATGCACAGCCTGCTTTCAACCTTAAGTTATGTAAATTATGCAAACATCATATATAGGTCAGTATTTTCTAAATCATTAGTTAATACACTGTGTTGGCTAATTGATTGTTTTCTGAAAAATATTTTTTCTGGCATGGCAGTTAGCTTTGTTACATTATAACACTTTATTTCCAGTTCATTTCTCAGCTGGGAAGCATACTGTGTAGAGTCTGCATGTCTTCCTTGTGTCCGTGATGGTTTTCATTGAGCATCCTGGTTTCTTTCCACATACTGAATATCTACCATACATTAACTGGTGATTCTCCAAATTCTTTCTAGGGATTTGTGTATTATGTCAGTGTGTGTGTGTGTGTGGGGGGGGGGGGTTGTGCCCCATGATGGACTGGGGCCGCACTGGGGAACTGATTTCACTCTTTTGTTCCCTCTGAGAGCATGGATAGACTTCTGCTCCCATGTGACTCTTAAAAAGTTAAAAGGTTATGAGATAATTGAGGCATGAATGTATTTATGCACTAACTACTACTTAGAGTTTGCTGAATGAACAGATAATACCCTGTGAGGCAGCTGGCACAAAGGGTTAAGACTATGAGCTGTAGATCATATAGTACAAGGTTTGATTCCTTCAACCTTCATATGTCTACTGTATGATCCTGACGAAATCACTTAACCAGATAGTGTATGGGGGCAACTGCAAATGTAGGCTAGGCTCCTTAATGATCCCTGGACTGCATACCTAGTAACTACCGACAAAATCTACATTAGTCATTCTACTGTTTTCTGCAATATGTGCATTCATATTTCATTCATTGTTGTGTATTATATGTTCACCCAGATTGTGGCTAAGAGGGGGCTATTGTGATTAATTTATTCCCCTGATATACTAAAAAATAAATAAATGTTGTTGTTGTTTGTCTTTCGGCTTTTCCCGGTTAGGGGTCGCCACAGCGGAACTCCGGTCCGCTAATGATTGACAGTAGATTTTCATGAACGCCGAGGTGCCAGCTCGATGTTCAACCTTCAATGAAGGCATGCTCATTTACACATGTCTTTTCAATGCCCACCCAACTGCAGGGAGGACATGCAGACTCCATACAGAAGGCAATCCCCGCACTCCAGCTGAGAATAGAACGGGAGAACCTCTTGCTGTGAGGCAACAAAGCTACCGCTGCACCACTGTAAATAAACATGGTTATTGGTGTTCCAAAATGAAACAAACCAAATATGTGAGCTTAGGATCCACCAATAAGTGCTGCATGTCCGATAAAAAGAAGCCGGTTTATTGCAATAACATGAAAAGAGGACGGAATACAAGTCGAAAAAACAAAAAAACAACGTTAATAATTTAAGAAGTTGATTCAAAAGTTAAGCGCTTTCACCCATGGCAGCTGGGCTTCTTCAGAACTAAACACCAAATACTAGAAACAGTGTATAAAACCTATCTGGCTCCAAAAAATCTTCAATTTCTTAAAGAAATATTAGCGCTATAATGTTTAGCGCTACTATCTTATTTTAAATTATATGAATA
This sequence comes from Protopterus annectens, assembly GCF_019279795.1. Classification (NCBI taxonomy): domain Eukaryota; kingdom Metazoa; phylum Chordata; order Ceratodontiformes; family Protopteridae; genus Protopterus; species Protopterus annectens. The sequence goes on from NC_056725.1 coordinate 255,960,262, forward strand.
TTCACAGTATATTTCACTACTATAATATATTGTAAATCTGTTGCGTAACACATAAAAATTACAATAATCTGTTCTAATGAATCAGCTATAATATGTATATATTGTAATAAAACACTAAGAAGGTACTGCAATGAATAACAATAAAAACATTTCAATCCTTAGCACTACAGTTCTGTTTGATCATGTCACTATATCCAAATGTGGTGTGTAATAAAAAAATGTGGTGTATAATAAAACTAATCTCATAAATATATCTAATATTACTCGGATAGTACAATATGATCCTTATCTAATTCTCACACTACTAAATTACCTAAAACCATAAACTATTATTAAAAACTAGTATTAAAATTTTTTTTCTATTGAGTATTTACTATAAATATTTTTTAAATTTATGTATCAAATGTATAAAAACTTCTTATAAAAGGTTATATAGAAATCAATGGTTTGACAGAAATAAATTCATTAAGGCCAGGGGGAGTGGTGGCATCTAAATATATTTGCCACCATACTTCTTTATAACTTAGTAAACTTTTAAAATCTCCTCCCCTAGGATCCATATCAATGTGCTCTAATATACTAAATTTAAAATAATGTTCATCACAATTAGATTGAATGTGTCTATATAGAGCATTGGTTTTGTCTTTTGTTCTAATGCTATAAGTGTGGTCATAAATTCTCTTCTTAAGACATCTCCCAGTCTTTCCTACATAAAAACTTGGACATTTATTGCATTTCGCAAGGTATATCACGATTTTTGTATTACAATTACCATATTTGGCTCTGATAAAGGACTTATGACCATTCTCTAACCTTATTTTAGTCTCTTCTGACATGTACTTACATTGGTTGCAACAGCCACATTTCATACTTCTGTTACTCAAACATTTTAAATCCTTTTTAGATTCATTATGTTGAACTATAAATTTTATATTCTTTCCTATTTTATATATAAAATTTGGTTTTTTGCCCAATATTTTAAATAAATTAGCATCACTAGTTATAATGTGCCAGAATTTACACATTAATTTTTTAATACTATTTGTAGCCAAGTTATAATGTAATACACAAGCTCTTTGAAAATATGGTGTCAAACATGTGTTAGTATTCTCGAGATGCTTACCTAATTCTATGCCTACTCCTAATAAGGCTTTATATTTCACTTTCCAGTGTTGTATAACATATTCAACTACATCTTCCATAATTTTTATGGGATAACCTCTTTGTTGGAATAAATTTTTTATAAATTCCATTTCATCTTTCAAATTCTCATAAGTTGATGTCATGCATGCAGCACAAATACATTGCTCTTTGAACACATTCCCCCGGATTTGTGAAGCTCGGCGCAAGTCCGGCGTAAGGCTTGCGCTGGCCGTGCGGCGTAGATGTGGAGTAGATGCACCATATGCATATTAATGAAGGTGCGCAGCTGCCACAGCCACGTGCATAGGAAACGTGCGCGAGTGCAAGGGGCGTATCGAAGTTGTGCAGGGAGGCGTGTCAATGTCGGCTTTCGAGGAGCAACCTAAACTGCTGAATATTATATTCCGCCAGCAATAGTAATCGTACCTATCAGTGTCCGTAGAGACTGAAAGGTATGCAAAGCAGAGTCCCTGCGAACAGAAAATGAAGAGTCAAACACAAATGCACGGTAGGGAATAACGGGTCCCTACCCATGAACAAATGACAGGAAAACCGTGTGCCTGTAGTCCAACGTAGTGTTGATAGCTATACCATGTGAAAGTGAAATGTATCAGATGTTAGCGCACTGCCAGTAGGTACGTCCAGTCCATCGGAGAGGGTCACCATCCGACCCATAATTTGAGGGAGGGAACATAGCTGTGCAGATGTGTCCATAACAAAATACACGAGGAGAAATGTAGATATAGGTAGTGACCGTATGTCTGAATCATATCCCACAAGCCATGTAATAGTCACATACAAAAGGTATGTCCGTATTTCACATACCAAATGTGATAGGAAATAGCATACGCATGTAAACGAAACAGAAGGAGCATATAAATGAGCCATAACAACATGGACACATGTAGGCCGAAAGGAACAGTATGATCCATACCGTCGACCAAGATTACCACCTGTCCCACTTTGCGAGCGACATTCCCTCTGTAGGCAGATGTGTCCTGACACAAACATGTAAAACTGGCAAATGTCCAGAGAATATAGGACATAATTCCTCCGTAGATGTCATGCAATAGTTGCATTAAACATATTTCACTGGACGTATAATACATAAATGTCATAACAAACAGAATAAGATACCGAAATGCTACAAGAATAAGCTTAGATATAGGCAAGAATTGTAAGTTCTATCTGCCGAACTGACCTTGGGTATGTGTTGGCCTGTAAAATATGCTGTGTTCACCGCAACTGTCACAGTAGGGTTGCCACCCTTACAAATGGCCAAAGTGGGACATGTTTGGTACAGACATCAGACTGTACAGGCCGACACATACCCACAGCCAGTACAAAGGACTGAACATAACTGCTTTGCCTACAGAAAAGCGTATTCCTGTAGCATTTTAATTGCTTATTCTGTTTCTCATAACAGTCAGGTATTTCAGATACAGAATTAACTGTTCAATGCAACTATCACATAAAATATAAGAAATATGTTTGTCCTAAAATCTCAGGACATTTGCCATGTTGACAATTACATGTCAGGACACAACTGCCCAAAGAGGGACTGTCCCTCGCAAAGTGGGACAGGTGGTAACCCTATGTCACACTGTGGCCAATTGAAAAGGTGGAAACACAACCGTTGACTGTGGGGAGGCAATGTCCACAATGGTCGGACATGTGTAAGGAATAGCTTGGACATAGGAAAAGGTGCCATCCTACCAATGAGTAGAACAGGCTGGCAAAATCTGGAAGTCAGCTGTATAATCTGAACATGTATGCGACACAGTCGAATGGGTAGTACCTGGATACACCAACCAAGTAATGAAAGTGAAGTAAGGGCGTGTACCTATGTGCGTGAGGTATAGCATATGGAAAGCAAACATGGCAGGATAGTCCACACAACCATAAAGGTACCCGGCACATGTAAGGTAGTCAATGTGTATCTCTGGCCTTGTCATGGGCCAACAACCAAAGTAGTGCTCTATGGGGTGTGAGTAATTCGCGTGTGAGGGGTCTGTGTTTAATGGTAAATTCCTCAAAGGCGATACATGTGTCGTATGCAGAAAAGGTGAACCGGAGGTGTATGAGGGGGCAGCGTGTGAAGTGGAAAGAAACACAACGTCATGGAGAAACAGCTGCAAGACAAGCAGACAGGCCATAGTGTAGAACACAATCTCACAAACATATGAATATGGAAATATGCGAGACAAATGTATAGATACGGCACCATCACATACCCACAGATGGGTCCTGATGGAACTGGCCATAACAAATGCAACACACCTGGATGCATAATATCCTACCCAGCATACCCTCCACAACACACAACCTGCCACCATACCAGAACGTCCACCAAATCCAGCCGTACTTGGTCCACTGGTTTGTCACAGAAACAGCTACACACAGTGACCCCTATGCATATGTAGTAGGTATTGTCACCCTAGTCAGTGTCAGGATTGCAAACCATGTATCCCCTGCAGGTAAAACCCCCTGCATGTTTTCGTGCAGCCACAAAAATCTTCGTTATCTAACTTGTTTTCGTCTTGACCAATTTTTGGGATATCCCTCACGGGATGAACAACTTGTGTAAATAGTAGAATGGGTATGACGACATGATGTCCAATCCAGTAGATATCTGGACACAAGTCAGAACGTGCAGTGGAGGTCCATGACACTGTCCAGCCCTAAGTGGGCATGCATAACCTACCACCCAGGATAAAATACCTTCCCGTGGCGCACATGTCCAGACACGAATAGCAGGGAGAATATAATGCACACATTTGCAAAGTGGAAAACGGCATGAGGGCGAGGAAGACACTACATAAACAGGTCAACCCTGATCAAGTGTGAGGGACACTGACTGTGTGCAGTCGTGACTGACCATACCTGTCAACCTGTGTGAGCAAGATATCTGGACAGAGCCATGAATATAACTGAGACAAAGGTCCAAAATCAGGGACAATCTGTAAACATATCTCTTAGAAACATAGAATTTGATAGAATAACAGTTTGCACATTGGCATTAATGTCTGGAGTATGAAGTCTGAAACCCAACTGTCTGTCAGCATGTTCCAACTGCAGTCTTTAATGCTGAGCTACTGCTGTGCCAGAACACAACAGCGTATTACAGAGGTCTGTGCCATAGCACTCAACTGTCCGGATATTCGCAGAATGACTAGGGTCACCACCTGTCCCACTTTGCGAGTAACAATCCATCTGTAGGCAGTTGTGTCCTGTGAAAAAAATCAACACATAGCAAATGTCCCGAGAGTTTATTTCCTAATTTACTTTAATTGTCGCATAAAACGGTTATTTTATATATGAATCCTCAATATGTTATGTGAAGTAGCATAAGCAATTCAAATGTTACTAGAATAAGCTATTATATGTACAAAACGGGTTAAAGTCCAGTACTATGCATGGCTGTAGGTATGATTTATCCAGGAAAATCTGACATCTCTACAGAAAATGTCCCACTTTGGGCAGTCGAAAAGGTGGCAACCCTAAGAATGACCACAGGTTCGACCCATAGCGTTGGTGTGTACCTCCGACAATCTGCACCAGTGTGGTAAATAGCTGGGGATTGACGTCACTAAATAATGAGAAATATCCTGAGTATAAGACTCCACAACCTGCACAACAGTCATGCTAATGCAAAACCTAGCATTCTATCAACGTTCTAAGCTTGTAAGAGCAATCGTTAAAATGTGTCCCTAATTGTCCCCCCATCGTGTAGGTTTTGCACAGGTTCGGTGCTCTAAGAGGTTGAGAGGTATGTTCTGTACATATTTACAGGAACAGCCCTTCACACTTGTGTAATGTACAACTGCATACCTGTAATCACTTCATGTCCAAAAATAATAATCCCCATATGACTGTATACAGGTAATAGTCAAATGTGAATGGGAACACCCCTCATCGTGGAGTATGGACTATAACAACCCCACCCATAATATGTAATGCCAACAGAATAAGCTGCTGACAGGTGCCCAAACACCTGTGTCTATAAACACAGGTAAAACTTCAAAATAGGGAGATAATCCCTGTCCATATGCTTCGTCTGACATTTGACCTCGGCCAGGAAAGTTCCGTTCACCAGGTGGACAAGCCTAAACCCAGATCATTACATGAACACCCTGACAATCAAAGACCTGTATGTGGCTGGACTATATGCCTTGGTGTTCTGCATATCCTCAGAGTGATTAACAATGCAGCCGGAGTCCACAGCAGTAGGCAATAGGGAATGTGTAATATGTAGTACCTCCTTTTTCCCAGCAGGAGAATGGATGCCTGTGTCGTAGGTGAAGCGGTGAGGCATATGTTGATGTAGCTAAGTACTATGGGTATGCATATCAATGAGGGAGAACACCAATAGAATAGTGGTTCCGGTATCCGGCCAACGTGAATGAAGAACCGGTTGACCTACGACCACTGCACATATAACCTGAAAGTGTAGTGAAAGCATTCGTGCAGTACACACATTTAAATATGTAAAGGTGAACGTGTGTTTCATAGTAGTCCGTAAACTGGAATACAGATATGTAACTGTTATGGTCAGAATTATGAAAGTTCACGGAAGCACAATTATCTATGAAACACATGTAACCCACAATAAGGATATGCAAGTGCACCTGCGCGTGTGTAATCCGCTCACAGAATAGAAAATGAATGGTGTTTTCCCCACGTTCAATGTACATAGCTCATACCTGTTAAACCCGTAAAGTATGAAACCGGACAAAGGCACGACAACAACTGGTACAAATAGGGACAATCCCCAGATATTGCCCTAACAAACATAGAAAGTGGATAGAATAACAGATGTGTCACTAGCATGGATTCTCTGAAGTTTATGAAGTCGTAACCTGAAATGTTTGTCATTATTTACCAACGTCAGTCTTTAATGATATGCCACTAACTTGCCAGATAGATACAAGGTTATGAAAAACGGACCAAAGATAAGAGGCAAACAGCTGTACATGCAGCGGAAATCTGTACAGTTGAAAGGTATGATATGGAGATATATATACACATACATCCACAGACATAATCCAAAGCAAATTACGAGATGAGGAATGTACAGACATATTTATATATGTACATATATAAATCTATACACACACAATACATGAATAGATATATATACAACAAACATATGTCCCTGTACATATAACACATGTATATAAATAGGTCACGGTATAGCTAATATGGATAGACAGACAGACATGCATGAAAGGAGAATACACCAATGGTTTCCAAACCATTGCCCGGAAAGTACCAGTGTGACAGGGCCTGCAAGTTCTACACGTTAAACATGAATATAGGTGTCCTTTGCAGGACCCCAAAAATTGATCCTGTATGAAGTGCCAACCGTCATTGATGCAAAAGAAGTCACACCTGCAACTACGATATAGGTGTACATGCAACAGTAGCAGGTGCAAGGGTAATAATACATGGGTCGATTGAATGTATGACGTATGAGCTGATATCCGCAGAGTGGGGAGTGCTCAGAAGTGTCCTCACACTTTATTATCGCTCACATTAAACATGTTTAATGGGTACTGTGGAGGTGTGTCAGGTATGGGAATCATGGGTATGCAGAATTGGGCCAAGGTGTTGGTTGGCACAGATCTATTAGGTACGCCCCATGGGAGTGATCAATATACTTATGTGGGTATAGCACACGCCTACATTCTCCAAAAAGGTGCAACCCATCTACTGGATATTGTGTAAATCATTGAGGGAAGACGTAGGGACCTATATCAGTGTCATGTAGGCAACTATCATGGATGGACACGCGTACAACCAAGATGGTAACCATACCTGCCAGAATGTCAGAATAAGACAGCTGGACTAAGGCATAGTACACGACAGACAAATAGGGACTATATTAAATATACCTCAGACAAAGTCATACCATTGATAGAATAATTGCGTAGTCAGGAATACGAATGTTATGAGAGTTAGTAATCATGAAATGCAAATATCAGTCATGATTACCTAACTGCACAGTCCGTCATGGCTTGCCAGCAATCTACCAGAAAGGCACATTATCATGACAAATGTAACAGAATCATAGGTCAAACCCCAGGGCGTATACCCATAATGTGTACAGGTGAGAGGTATGAAGGTAACCCGTCCTAATGAAATGTACAGAACTAGTGATACTAGGTGGACAGGTGAGAAGAAAGACGTCAGGACAAATGACAAAACATGTACAAGTCATAAGCATGTTTGTCCACAAATGTGAATTACTATGTATGACCTGTGAAAGTCAATGTGCAAGGTTAATAGACTCAAAAGACATGTGTTCCTCAGGGTGTCATGCAGTGTCACCGATACAGTGTCCAGTCCCCCATACTCATACGTGAGCTCTGCCACTGACGGAAAGCGCAAATACCGGCGTACACATAAGGTACATGATGGAATAATTAGTGTGGATAAGCACCTGTTGGCCTGTGTGAGGAATATAACCCAGTGGGTGGGTGTGTCCTGCAATAGGAATGTAATGGTAACTGGCCTGTGATGGCGCCATGTATTGTGTGTATTGGCGTAAGGAAATTGATTTCCAGTATCAGAAACATACCTCGCAACTATACGAATGTGCAGATGTATGCCTCATATGTGTGGTGTGTTCCTCTCACAATCTGTACCTGGCTGCCAAATACCTGAGAACTGACGTCATTAAATAATAATAAACATATGTGTTTAAGACCCCAAATCCCTTAGAAAGGTCATACTAATGCAAAACCTATAATACTGTCAACTATCTACGTTTGTAAGAGCAATATGTAGAATCTGCCCCTATCTGTCCCCCCATCATGTTAGGCTTTGTACAGATGTTTTGCACTAGGAGGTTGATAGGTATTATCTGAAACAGATACATGTCTGAGGAAACAGCATTATCGACTGCAAGATAACGCAGAAGGTATGAAAAGCGCTGCAGTAGGAAGTTCATCCGCAGGTATGTGCCGACATGTCAAATGACACAGCAGTCTACAGGAAGTACCTATAGGGTGCCACCTTTACCAATGATGACAGTGGGACATACCCACAGCCATGCATACACCACAAATAGACATAGCACACAGCAAAGCCTAGGCCATGATACGCGATGCCTTCGGCGTTTATGGATTGAGTGAGAGTACAGCAAGGAAAGATGACTGCCAGGCTATTCAGCAAACACCCGTAGGGGCGTGCAAGACCACCCGTAACATGAACATTGCACGGACAATGTTGGGATTTGCAACATACCCCATTTGTATGTGTAAGCTATGCAAATGATGTAATGATAGGGTTGCCACCTTTCCAAATGCCCAAAGTGGGACATTTGTGCTACAAACATCAGATTTTGCAGGGCAAAACATACCCACGGCCAGTACAAAGGACAGAACTTCAGTTTTTTGCCTGAATAAAAGTCTATTCTTGTAGAATTTTAGTTCCTTATTCTGTTTCTTATAACATTTAGGTGTTTCAGATACAGAATAACTGTTTTATGCAACTATGACATAAAATATAGAAAATAATTTTGTCCTAAAATCTCAGGACATTTGCCATTTTTTCACATTTTTGCAGGACACAACTGCCCAAAGAGGGACTGTCCCTTGCAAAGTGGGACAGGTGGTAACCCTACTTAATTACGCGATACATGAAACAGTAAGCTGTCCATGCAAGAGCAGAGTTATGTGCAGAAATGTACCCGGATGTTATGCGACTAACGTTTTGCACATTGCTAAACGGAGCAATGACAGCTGCAAATACAGTATGAATACAGTCGAAGAAGCATGCCAATGTCCAAGTCCAAGGCCAGTGGCGGCTTTGTCCACTGGATATCAATGAACCAATAGTTGTCCTCCCCCGATCCCTGGTGTGGAAGCGTAGCGCAGTGCCACGAGAATGCGCTGCGCTTCAAAACAAGACATATGGATAATATACATACAAAATGTAGGTTTAGTTAGATGTTAGTACGCCATGCAGATGAATGGCAAGCTGGAGACAACATGGCTAATGCGTACTGGTACTTATGTGTGGAAGCGCTCTATCAGAGATGTAACGAAGCATTTGTAGGCAGTTTGAGGCAAGTGAAGCTGAGGATAATGAATCACAACATGTCATGCCATATGGGCCAAGCCTCTACCATGTAGTGTAGGTTAAGGGGACTATTAGAGTAGAAGATAGGTGACAACATGAGTGTGTATGTACAAAACACTGTAACCTCACTGGAGCAGTGTCACATGTGTGCTGTCAGTACTCAGTGGAAGAAACGTGTCATGAGCTATCCTAGGGAACGTCAGGAGACTGACGGCGTATGCCATGGATACCACCGATGTGACCTGCAAACCTGCCCACAGTGTGTCTGTGCCCATGCGCGTGAGTAAGCCCGAGTAAGTATGTGTGCACGCGTGTTAGCCTGTGTGCGCGTGTGGAAGAACGAGTAAGCTAGTGTACGAATGGTGAAGCCCGTGTAATGTCATGTATGCATTTGTAAGCATGTATACATGTATACTACACACATCACACACGTACTGCACACACAGACACACATGCTGCCAATACTACACACATCAGTGAAATGGCACATGGATGGAGACTACATCATCAGAAGTAACAGTGCTGTAAACTATGCTACAGTGATGGTCATAGCTGCAATGCATCATGCCTGCTGAAGTACACCTGGAAGAAACACACTGTGTGTTAACAGCATGCTAACATCAATACAGTGGAATAAAGCCACCGTGTGCAGCAGCACCAGGTTAGTCAGATCCTGCATCAATGTTACACATCACAGGTGGTGGCACAGGTGACATCATATGCACAGGGTGTGGTGTTAACATGTCCAGAGCTGTCATAGAGCCATCCAATGTACACGTAGGTGTGTGTGTGTGTGAGGGACAATGGTTATTGCATGGCCCAATAGTGGTGCAATGGGTGTGTGTATGTGATAGCCGTAGCTGTTTGTGGTAAGTGTGTGTGTCTGCATATACACAGGTACAGCATGTGTCAGCCATATACAGGAGGTTGTGGGACAGTCACAGACCATACCTGCCAGGCTGTAGAGATCCCCATTACTGGCCATGGACACCCCTCCATGCATCCAACACAACTCAGTCCTGCACCTGTCAATGTCTACACATACAGTCCTGGGAACTCTACCACAACCTGTGGATAAACGTGCGTCTGTAATGTTAACCTGAGGTGCATAGAATTGACAGTTACTACAGATGGATATGAGCCATACTCACACTCTAATGTGATAACCACTGCTGACTGTTGCCGAGATCTGCATATGACCAGTCAAAGGTGCTGCACTAACATTGTTTCCAATGCCCGTGTAATACCCAGCAACACAATAACCGGTCTCTACATATGTATGACCCACGATCACTACAGCACACAGTATGTGCACTATCACAGAGCCATAGCAGATGTACATACATCCATGGTGCTCATGTACAGACAATGCAGCAGAGTCAAGAGTGATAATCCCAACCGACATATCTACATACAATATACATTATATATATATATATATATATATATATATTATAGCCATATACATACATTATATATATATATATATATATATATATATATATATATATATATATATATATATATATATATAGATATATATATATATATATAGATATATATATAGATATATATATATATATATATATATATATATATATATATATATATATATATAGATATATTTATATATATATATATATATATATATATATATATATATATATATATATATATGTAGATAGATACATACACACACACACACACACACACACACACACACACACACGTGGCAGGGTTGGGACCAGAACATAAACGTAAGCATTGTACCACACGACAGCATCACGCAGTTACAAAACGCGCTACCGTGATCAGTGGATCACATGATTCACACAGGCACACGTCTAGCCTGCAGACAGCAGCATCAAAGGCAAAGACGCTGCACGGATGTTATGGAGAGTGAATACTGTAAAAGCAATGTACTGTTGTCATGCAGCTGGAAACACACACACACTTGGCAGGGCTGGGAGTCGAACATACACCTAACTACCCTAACACACTACAGCATGACGCATTTACAGAATGCGCTACCGAGATTACTAAGCACAGCAGTCCCAGAGGCAGTCATCTAGGTGCGTGTCATCATCCGCAAAGACATCGGTAGGAAACTGCTGTGGTGTGCGGTGTCTAAAAGCAAGACTGTGTCCCCAGGTGGACAGGAGCATGCGCGCAAACACACACATACACACACACACACACACACACACTTGGCAGGGCTGGGAGTCGAACATACATCTAACTACCCTAACACACTACAGCATGACGCATTGACAGAACGCGCTACCGAGATTACTATGCACAGCAGTCCCAGAGGCAGTCATCTAGGTGTGTGTCATCATCCGCAAAGGCAAAGACATCGATAGGAAACTGCTGTGGCGTGCGGCGTCTAAAAGCAAGACTGCGTCCCTAGGCGGACGGGAGCATGCACGCAAACACACACACACACACACACACACTTGGCAGGGATGGGAGTCGAACATACACCTAACTACCCTAACACACTACAGCATGACGCATTTACAGAACACGCTACCGATATTACTAAGCACAGCAGTCCCAGAGGCAGTCATCTAGGTGCATGTCATCATCCGCAAAGGCAAAGACATTGGTAGCAAACTGCTGTGGTGTGAGGCGTCTAAAAGCAAGACTGCGTCCCCAGGCAGACGGGAGCATGCACGCAAACACACACACATACTTGGCAGGGCTGGGAGTCGAACATACACCTAACTACCCTAACACACTACAGCATGACACATTTACAGAACGTGCTACTGAGATTACTAAGCACAGCAGTCCCAGAGGCAGTCATCTAGGTGCGTGTCATCATCCACAAAGGCAAAGATGTCGGTAGCAAACTGCTGTAGTGTGCGGCATCTAAAAAGCAAGACTGCATCCCTAGGCGGATGGGAACATGCACACACACACACACACACACACACACACACACACACACACACACACACACACACACACACACTTGGCAGGGCTGGGAGTCGAACATACACCTAACTACCCTAACACACTACAGCATGACGCATTTACAGAATGCGCTGCCGAGATTACTGAACACAGCACTCCCAGAGGCATACTTCTAGGTGGGTGACATCATCTGCAAAGGCAAAGACGCCGATAGGGAATGTATGTGGTGTGAGGCATCTAAAAGCATTACTGTGTCCCCAGGCAGCTGGAAACACACACACACACACACTTGACAGGGCTGGGAGTCGAACATACACCTAACTACCTTATCACACTACAGCATTACACATTTACAGAACGCGCTACCGAGATTACTGAGCACAGCACTCCCAGAGGCATACTTCTAGGTGGGTGACATCATCCTCAAAGGCAAGGACGCCGATAGGGAATGTATAGAGAGTGAGCAGTCTGAAAGCATATTACTGTCCCAAGGTAGACATAGACAAACACACGGCAGTGGTGTGATCAGGGCAACCAAATATCTACGGAGCACTACAACAACACTACATAGATACGGGATATGCCACAGTCAGTACACCCTTCAAGACAGCAACCAGTATGTTCAATGTAGGCATCCATCGTGACATTGGAAATGGACATCTGTTGCCTGGATGACCACCATCACTATACAGGATGTCAATGTCCATGGCCACACGCTTAGTATTACACGTCTGTTTGGAATGTACTGTGTGTCCATCTACACAATGGCATACTGGGCATGCTCACACACTTAGCAGTTGCAAAGGGCCGTCTTGCATGCATACGGATTCTAACGGAAGGGCGCAGTTTGTAATGTACTGTGTGTCCATCTACACAACGGCGTACTGGGCATGCTCACACACTTAGCAGTTGCAAAGGGCCGTCTGGCATGCACACGGATTCTAATCACGGAAGTGCGCAGTTTGGAATGTACTGTGTGTCCAGCTACACAACGGTGTGCTGGGCATGCTCACACACTTAGCAGTTGCAAAGGGCCGTCTTGCATGCACACGGATTCTAATCACGGAAGGGCGCAGTTTGGAATGTACTGTGTGTCCAGCTACACAACGGCGTACTGGGCATGCTCACACACTTAGCAGTTGCAAAGGGCCGTCTTGCATGCACACGGATTCTAATCACGGAAGGGCACAGTTTGGAATGTACTGTGTGTCCAGCTACACAATGGCGTACTGGGCATGCTCACACACTTAGCAGTTGCAAAGGGCCGTCTTGCATGCACACGGATTCTAAACACAGAAGGGCACAGTATGGTATTACTGTCCCCACGTACATGAAGGCCACTCACATGTATTGACCAGTACACACTCAGGAGCTATCACAGTTGTCTCAGGTGTAGATCACAGAGGTACACACCACAATTTACAATGTAGCCGTCACACATCACCATGTCATTGGACCAGCAATACACAGCCATACATTAACACAACACCGTGTGACTCATGACCAGTGGACTGTACATAGGTCTACAGCAACTGTGCAGACTACAGATGTACCGGCAGGGTTCCATCATGTGTTATGCATTGCAATGATACCACTGTACATAACCAGGTCGACTCTACACATACCAGGGGCCCTGGGTCTTACACAGCTGTGACAGATGACTGTCGCTGTACACCAACAAACACACATGTTTGGCTATGTCATACATGTAATTGCAGTGGATATGTGCATGGACCAAACACACACCACATATGTACATAGCATAGCTCTGTGCAGACAAGTGGCTACAGCAATCATACGCACACAAATGGAAGGTGGGTCCATGGCTGTTGAATACTAACAGTACATGAGGTAGCAATGTTGACTGATGACACATTCCCTCTGTACTAGTTACCCATGACACCCATCATATCATACAACAGTCCATGTGTTATATATGTCAACACACATGTCCAGCAATTGCAATACACACAAACATGGCTACATGACAGGCATGTAGGATCAACACACATGTACAATCTGTAGTGTGCATGCAGCTACCATGCATGTACAGTAGCTGATGTAAGTAACTCATCTGTGCCTAACTACAATGTGCAGCTGCAATGCAGCCCCATAATTGACACTTGTATATGGTGACATACTGACAGTACGGTAGGATGTACAGCAGGTATGGATGGATGTGTGTACATAAAGTGGTGATGCACCCGTGTAGATGGATGTTTGCCAGGGACGGCTCACAGGTGTGTCACAAGCCATCCAACCATGACATGTGCAAACAGTACGCTATGTTTCCGTTACTTGATGGTGGAGACATAACACCTACACAGTGGTCAGGTGTTACCAACAGTACGTCACTTGACACCTGTAACACTTACATCCTCCCGTGTGCATATAGAAGCACAATTGCCGAAGGTAGCATTGGTACACATAATGCGGCCAATACTGCTGCATGTCTGTCAGACGTATCATCATATAGCAGGTGAATCATTCACAGTACTGCCATGTGTGTTTGGTTGTGTGACCATATATGCCACATATGGTGTGGAATACAACCCAGTTGTCACACACCCCTGTACACTGTTGTAGAGATCTGTACATACTGCAGTGTGGAAAGCATGACGTAGGCAGGTGTGGTGTGTGTATCACACACATCAGCTATCCAAATGTGTATGACATTTGTGGTCTCCACAGTGTGTGTGTGTGTGTGTGTGTGTGTGTGTGTGTGTGTGTGTGTGTGTGTGTGTATGTAGGTATGTATGGTTGTCTGGTGCATGGAGTGAGGGTGTATGCTACCATACAGAACACACAGGATCCCTAACCCCTCATGGTGATGCAGTCCACTACTCTGTTGATGCCATCGGTCTGAGCCGCACTGGCTACCTGTACATGTTATTTCTCTGTGTCGCATTGTGTGGGTGCACAGTACTGTGAGGGTGATGACCACATAGGCAAGGGTCCTCACCTCAACACTATGGGGTGTGCGTTATAGTGTTGTTGACCCCATTAGTGTGAGCATGTTCCTGTAATGTGACAGGGTATTACTGCTACACAGTGAGGCCTCATGCTATCAAGTGGCCTCTAACATTATCCTTGGCCAGACCGCTGTGTACAATCCCTGCACCATGTCAACATACCTGTGATGTGACCTGGTATGGATGTTACCTTTCTAGCCACTGTAGCCTATTAAACTGCCCACATGCTTCTGGATCAGTATATGTGTGGACATCTGTGGTATGTTAGACTTTCAGACAGTCAGGCTGAGGCTATGTTTAGCATGCTGATATTGCCATATGTGCCTGTGAGTACTCCACAGTTACACATGGGAGACTGCAAACAGTGCTACCTGTAGGCACATGCAAGTAGACCATAAGGAAGGAACCAGGGCATCATTACCAACATACTGTTACTGTTGTTACCATGACACATACTGTGAACATATAACAATGCATGCTAAACCTGTACTACTTGGTATGTCTGGTGCGTGTCAACAGTACACAACTAATGTAATATACACATCTCTCACTATTCTCACACAGCTATTGTAATATACACTTCTCTCACTATTCTTACACAACTAATGTAAATTACACTTTTCACCGTTCTGTTCACCCTGTGCATCAGACCATTTGAGCATGTCCCTGCACCGATGGTGTGGATGACAGGGATGCGGCACAGGCTTCATCATATGCACAGGGTGATAATGTTTGCCAGGGGCATAGGCTGCACCAATGGATGACATCATGTGTGTGGGTAAAGGCCAGTGATATGATTGGACATGTCTGTTCAGTATGCATGTGGTTGTTGTTGTGCCCTACAGATGTCTTTGCAGTGTGCGTGTATGTGTGCACACAGTTCTGCCTTTTGTGAGGCCTACACGGGGTATTATTGACAGCTCCAGATTGTACAGACCAGGTTGTACAGCTCACTGTCTCCGGCCACGGCCACGTGACCTGTGCCTGCCAGGGGTTGCACGGGCACTACGAGGCGGCGGTACAGATTGGCTACTGTCCGATGACACATGTCCACTGGAACTGTGTCCCCGCTGGGAACGTCCAGGGCCATGTCCACGTGGTCTGCTGTGTCCTGGTGTGAACAGCGCTGCACCAGCTGCACTACTACTGCTACCGGCACTATGGGAGCGGGCATGTGAAGTGGCACGCTCACGTTGACCTGCACTAGGTGGTGTGGCTGGCCTACGTCCACGTGGCCTATGCCTCACTCCTACCAGATGTTCGAGCACAGACAGCTCACGCTCGCGGATTGCCATGCCATGGTCAAGAATTCCAACCATGTCACCCAATCACCTGTCAAGAACACCAGCAATCTGCTGTTGAGCATTTGCCAATGCCTGGATGTTGTTATTTAGGGTACGGATAGCAGCCCTCTGCAGCCTCTGCCCTTCCCTGGTGTGCTGTTCAGCATGTGCCTGTGCCGCCATTACAGTCTGGAACATGTGTCTGGTGATACCAGCTGCTGGGCTCTGTCCTGCAGGTGCATGTCTGCCAGAGGTCCTCCTACGAGCAGCACCAGCCACATACCTGTGTGGCACATCTGCAGTCATTACACTGACACCATGGTGTGTAGACACACCTTCTGTAACCACCACACATTCCTGTTCCAAGCTAACAGACTCTGACTGTCCTTCCTCTATGGCCACTGGTGATGCGGTATGTGTTGGCAGCAGAACTGTGTGCGGGGAAGAGGGGGACATAGCTGGGATGGCAACCGTTGGCACAGATTCAGCCCCTGACAACCCTGCCTGTACCTCATGCATATGTTCATCACTGCTAGTATCTGTGGGGACACTAACATCAGATGGACCGTAGGAGGGTAACGCACCTACATCACCTGTGAATGCAAAGAAAGACTCTAAATTACAATAGACACAGACACACAGACACACAGACACACACACACACACACACACACACACACACACACACACACACACACACACACACACACACACACACACACACACACACACACACAGACACACGCAGACACACACACAGACACACACACAGACACACACACACACAGACACACACACACACACAGACACACCATGCATGTGATTTGACAGATGGCATGCAGCATGCCTGTGGTACAGCAGAGGGCATGCAGCTCGGACATTAATAGTGTTAGTAAGCATACCTCCCTGGGGTGCACACTACAGCAAGCAGGTGTCATATCAGTAGCCATGCAGTTCACACAATCATGGTAGTATGCATGCATCCCTGTGATACACCATGTGGACCAGAACAGGATCACAGTACACATGGCTGATGTGACCTTGACATGTACTCTGCTGACATGGGAATTAACATGCATACATGTCTGACACAATGGTGTCCTGACACATGTACAGCATCGTAATGGGCATCACATTGTGGTGTTGTCTGTATGCCCTACAGATAGAATGCATGTTTAGCAAATGTGCATGAGCATGGAAGGTAGTGTGAGCTGTCTACATTGCTATACAGTGTGAAGTACAGACACTGTGCCATTGCATGGCATCTTGAGGCATCTATATTGCTGTACAATGCATAATATGTACACATTGCATAGCCATAACTGCATGCATACCCATGACATAACTGTGGATTGTGACCCACGATGCTGAGGTGTATACACACCAAACGATGCTGTGTCAAGTGACAGGTCACTGGAGGCCTACAGCTGACACCCCTGCACAACAACTACAGGGTCTTAGCTGCCTGGCAACCATGTCCGCACATAGCAGACATGTCAATTCACCATTTCCCACATGACATTGATGTACCACACACACATGAGGTGCACAGCTAACGGTGATGTCCTACAGCAGCAAGGGAAATGTACAGTATCTGTGGCCTGATGTGGTGTCAATGTCTGTGGAAGCTGTACAGGCGACTACTGTCATGCTATGACACAGTCATGATGTGCTACTGATCTTCTATGGTAGACTTCAGTGACACCTCCACTAGCTGTGCACAGGCTGTTAGGATGTCCACTGTACCACATCAACTGTATAATCAGTCAACTAAGGCTATAAGTGGACCATGTGTGGACAATGTGCAACAGGGTGTATACACATCACATCTACTGTGTGGCTACATGTCTCTGGCCATCCCCCATGGCCATGTGTGCACATGTGTTGGCCAAATGTGTGTGATGGCCATCTATCTCACATGTCTGTTTTGTCCCATATGACATACACCCATAGATGTCAGATATGTCACCATCCACAGGGCTATGCAGACAACGGGTTGTATGTTTGGTATGTGGGGTATGGGTCATGGGATAGTGTGACAATATTGCAGCCAGAACACTACATGTCTGGGACATGTCAGATGGCACATCACAATGTGTGCACCCAATGCAGGGGCATACAACACAATGGTGACACCTGTGGGCTGCCCATATCACAGCTCACTGTGTGGTACTGTTTGCGTACCACACATGTTGTTCCAATGCATACTACATATGCCTCCATTGTAGAACACCTCCACCATTGTATGCACAGCTGACCACACATGTAGCAATGACAAATACTGTGGTTTCAAGTTGGTGTATCATTTCCTTTGTATATATTGCACATGGGTGGCCTGTGTGAATGATGGGTGCTGTGACCTGTATATCGTGACTGGAATGAACATCAAGTGTGCAAGTGTTAACTGGCCACATGGCAAATAGATCTATGCTTTAACATGCCTGATACTGATGACAGTCTTACCTGCAACGGACTCATGTCTGTGCGGCACACCAGAGGTACCTGTATAGGGGTGACACAGCAGTATGAACATTATCCATGACTGTATGACAGCCACAGGGTGCACTGTGCATGTTAACACATTCACCTGTATAATAGCATATAGTATGCACATGTGTGCATACACAGGGTAGCATACTGTAGTATGCAGCTTGTGTGTCCACATACCTTGCATATGTTGTTACTTTACATACTGTACAGTGACACATGCAACTAAATGGGATATAATAGCCATATGTGCAGTACTGACTTACCAGGCAACTCCAGGCTCATTGGTTGGGAGACACCCACCTCCACGATGGCAGCTAGAGTTTCTGGATGCTGTTCTGAGAGTGTCCCCAGACTGGCCAGTCACTCCTCAGTGTGTGTGAGTGAGGGCTGGGTTGGTGGCCCACCACCTGTTCCACCTTGTTCCCTGGCAATTGCAGTGGCACGCTGTTTTGCATGCTGCATCAAGTCTGTGCAGTGTCTGCGCACCTGCTGGTAGGTGCGGTTATGGCCACCCACATTGTTCACCCTCCTGAGAAGATCCTGCAACAGGTCATCCCACTACTGGGCATGCTGTGGCACATGGCTGAACAACACCTCATAGTTCTCATGGAGGTACGGGATGAGGACATCATCCTCCTGGCGGCTGTATGCCGGAAGGCGTGTACGAGGCATTATCTGTAAAACATAATGATGGTGACAGGTCACAGTTTCAGAGATGTACAGAGATACTGCTGCACATACATTTCTATGACATCTAGTACATCTGCACAGTTATCTTTGCAAATCATCATGACACGGACACGACTGACGTGTTTGTGTCACACACATGTAACACCATTTGTGCATTGGATATCATCACCATATATGTGTGTCACCTCATTACAGTGTTCATACTCCATGTGAATGCTGTCTTGATGTGGGCATGTCTATTTGCCTGCACTGGTGTTCTTACCTATCTGCACATGCCTGGATGTGTCCACTGTAATGCTGTTGACCTTGATGCTGTGTATATGTCACATATCAACACAGACACAGCCTTAATGGACTTGAGCAGTGACAATGCACACATACGCATGGAAACCTGTACATGCATGTGTTTTGCCATATGCATCTACACAGCACTGTGCAGCTGTTCAACATCCTGCCACGGATCGCCTGTGTTGCACATGTGGTAGACATGGGACAATGGTTAGTCGGACGTCATTTGCAGGGATGCTTATGAACCATAGCATGTATGGGCAAGGTTTTCTAGCTGTAACAGACAGCCATTATGTCACCGCGAGGTGCATCAGTGCCACATTACTGATCCAGACAGTTGATACTACATCTACCATGCGGCCATCACACCATGTATGACTGGGATGACATGTGCAGCTTTGATGGACAGGGTTGCATGGTTCGGCAGGAGTATGTCACATGTATGGCACAGGGATCTGTCCAGCATGTGGCGATCCTAGTATTCGGATGGTGGATGTCCATGACATATATCTTACAGATCAGGATATGGACATGTAGCATGTCCATCATCATGGTGTAGCAGATGTCTTTATGCAAGGTAGACAGCATGCTGCATAGTGGAGGTGAGGATTGTGAAGGCTGGTATCGCCCATACACGCATGGCCATTACCCCTTAAAGGTGATATGTGATCCAATATTGGTCACCCCAGTGCTGTATATGCCTGTCCAATGATCTCCGTGCTCATGGATGGCACCCTGTCATGACATGGGTACCTCGTATGACTACCTAAGGGGCCTGGAGACGTCACCAAGTCAGGGAGGTGTACTGCACAGCACCATTCCTTACACAGTGTCCATACTGATGACCACAGCCTAGGTGGTAGTTAATGGGTACAGGGATGTTCACCTAGCGGTGACAATGCTGATATCATCCATTAGAATGTGCACATATGTCACACACCTCACCCACACAGCTCATTCCGTATGTTGTTCACAACACTGACACAGCTATTCCTCATAGGTCATGGCCATTCACATCCTTACATACACAGATGCCTAACATTTGTCTGTGTGGTATGGGCTACAATGAGGGTGGAGTACAACACATTAACCCTGTTCTACTGTAGCTGGCACTGGTGTGATATTCACATGTCACTCTGGCACCATTTGTAGTTGTGAGTCTGTCAACAGGCCACTGGTAGAACACTCCTGTGACATACAAAGGTATTTGTAATCAAACATCCGTACTGTCTTGTACATCTGTACTGCTAACATCTACAGTGATAATGGTTCATGGACATGCACACCATACTCAGCAGGGTTATAGTGTGGTGCCACACATTATGACTGTCGACACCACTTGTGGGTTGATATTATCCAACACCCTATCTGTATTTTATGGTCATGCTAGGCACTTGTACAGAACTTGTGAGCATGTCATGAACTACTGATTAATATAGCACCCATTCCACACCATTTCCCACAGGTACACTGGCTGTGCTAAGATTTCCAGCTTGCTTATGGTACAACAACTGTTGTACACACGTAACTCATATCCTGTGAGACATGGTTGTATATACAGGCATGTCCAACTGTCACGTACCAGTGCTATTGCCTGTCTATAAGATGGATATGTCGTACATGTGGCAATAGAGCAATTGTCTCATGTACACATTCAATGCTCACCTCCCGACATACGACACTACAGCCTGTGGGGGATGCACTTATGTAGCCCTGCTGGGGGTAATGCTATCACCAACTCTGACTGCACCTGACAGTCATGTGGGGATGTGTAACATTCGCAACACACCCCACTCATCACATAGTCTCACATGATCTCCACCACAGGGCACACATACAAGGACAACATGTGCAGTACCTCTCCATACTCTGTGTAGGCACCAGAGGAAGCCCCCATACGGAACACAACATCACCAACTTATAGCCCACAGACTCGTGTGCCCATCACATACAGCCAATAGTGTGTTATAACATACACAACACACCAGTCATAGGTGACTCTGTAGGCGGTCACACTGCAGTTCCACACAGCAGGCTACACAAGGCGATAGTCGCTTACATCTTGCTGTCGGGTAACTGGTTCTGCAACATAACCTATGCACCCATGCCACTCCTTACCAGGTACACTGTGACTTGTCATTCTCCATGTTAGTGTGACTGCCCTGAGATGCCACTTCACAGACTACGTGTGCAGGGACATGCAATAGCTCGCCAGTCTTGTAGCCCTGAAGGTGTGGGCCAAGCCCTGGGGAGCATTATGCATTCATCCAGACCCGATACCACTGTACAATGCCTGACTGTGTCACTTCAGAAGTTGCCTATGCTTCTGCTGTCATTTAACAGGCATCTGGTATCTGTCCGCTTTGACTGACCTGGTCAAACACAATGCTTTGGCACAGGTGACCTGCACCTGTCAGCCCTGGGAGTACAGCTCACATGTATGGCTCTTGCTGCTTCTATACTGCCTGTCTTGCACAGTTTCCAATAACAGTCACCGGCAGAACGGGAACTGGCAAGCAAGACATGGGGTCATGTGACACAATGCTTGCATCTTCCTCTGTGATGCACGCAGGCAAGGCACACCTTAGAATGCACCACTCCAATATCTCTGCAGTGACTGGGACCTGCCTCTCGGCTCTGCAGAGCACACCTGCAATGACAGGTTATAGACAGACCATACCTTTCAGGCACATACCTAGGCTGGCACACCCACAGCTGAGGTGTTCCCACATCCCACTATGTTGTACACACATCCTGGCTAGTTACTTAGCACAATGCATCAGAGGTGCTCCACATGCAACTAACTGTGTCTGGAACGACTATACACATTGTAACAAGCTACAGATTCCACAACATACCCCACGGTTACCAGACCTCATTTGTTGGTGTACTGGAAAGTAGGGCTCAGACAGCTACTACTGATGTGTGACTGACACTAACCCACACTTAACTGGGATAGCCACTGATGTACTGACACATCCATGAGTCATAACCTCCACTCGGCTGGATAAACCCATACACACCACCTCCAAGACCAACATTAACCTTGACATGAACACCACCAACATGTGACTGGTGTTCCACACCTGTGGTCATCCCCTCAATGGTGGATTCCGAACATATGCTAATCAATCTTGTTAGCCACATCCCGGCACCACACCCTTCACGGCATACACAGTACATGAGTACTACAACACCTACTACAGACATTTTATGACAGCAGTTGTTAATGTCATGACACCCGTGCAGATGGACATTGCACATACAAATGCTGCAACACACCCCAGTGCACTTCAGTAGCATGTACACAACTGCATGGATCATGCTATGCCACACAGAGCCATGATGGTACACACCAGATAGCAGACGCCACTCTGGTGGTCAAATTCCATGGACATAATGTACAACAACAGGTGGAGGCTGTTGCACAGTGGTGTACAATCCCATGGGTGGGGTAGCTCACTGGTCAGCCTCGGTAGGGCCATGGGATCCCTCATCACATACTCCATGACTAGCTATGTAAACATTACTGCGACACATTCCGGGGTGTACCACAAGGCATTATGGTCGTATGTCAGTAGTCACTGGCAATACCCACATCTGCTGTCACATACAACAGTCACTCAGGAACATTACAGACCCAGGTGATGTTGGCAACATGCTGGTGGATGGATTCAATGCTAACATTACACCCTCTCACTCACTACAGGGCCACAATCCATGCAGGAACATTGTGGTGTCCCTGCGGTCACACCTACACAGTACTAACCTGCACTCTATATGTCCTGGGACACTGGCCCCATGTCACCTTCCAAAGTCCCAGGCCGTGAGGTCCACAAACCTCTGAACAACATGTCTCCCCACTAGGCCACCATATTCAGTAATAGCCTTGTATCAGACATTGTGGCCCCTGAATGGCACACAGCAACATTCCTCACACTCCACACAGGTGGCACCACAATGCACGAGTGGGACTATAGTCCTACACACCTGACTGGACTGTTCTGCATGGCTATGGGGCACATCATCAAGGACGTTATTCACAGAGACATTGTTGGGCTCCGGTCCTTTGATGCCACCCGGGTTGGACTTGTTAGGGCCAGAGCATGGCCCCTACACCTGGTGGATTCCTTTCATACAGTTACCAGGATAGTTGATGATGGTATGGGAGTCCACACATCCTACATTGTCCTCTCATTGCCTCTCAGCACCGTTCTCCATTCTGGTATTGACAACATATACATCCACCTGCACATCATACCCTATGTCTCAGGATGTTATGCAACGTGGCTCATGGACAGGACATACAATGAGGGTAGCATACCATAGTACCTACTGCATTTCAGTTACATTTGGCATACCACAGTCCTTAGTCATATGGCCCCTCATGTTCAGTATATGATTCCCTGAGGTACAGGTTAGCACAGAGGGACTTTCCTTGCCTAGCTTTACAAACCCCTGCATACAAAGTGCCATGATTGATCCACCAGCTGATACTGACTCCATCCATACGGGTGTCACTGTGACTGATACCTGATATGAATATCATAGCCTCAAGCTGCATGACACAAGGTCCATGGACATCACCTTTGCATTACACCATTCACCCACTATCACATAGGTGGAAGTCCCCTACATACGTGTCACATTGTACATGTTTGTAGTACACACGTATGTCACACCCACTTCTGTGATTACCGTATTGCCACTGTGGTGTGGACATCCTTCTACATGGCCACACTTATCTGTACTGGGTGTGTAGCTGCTACATAGGCACCCATTGTACCTCTGAACTCAAGACTTCTACACACATTCAAGGGTACACCACCCCATTTAGGGTGTACCTTACACAACAGCTACAGCTTTACATACCACAGCATTAACACGCCATGACGTTTATTGAGCTCTGACAGCTAAGGTATGCGGCTGAACTACGGACACCACGTCTGTACACATTTGCATACTACATACTCAGGGGTGACCTCTGCTGAACAGACAGGGCCCATGTCCACAACAATATTAATGGATATACTCCACATACGCGACATATGCAGATGCCACTGTGAGCAACATGCTCATGGATATGTGCACACACGCATCAATGAGTGGGATGTGCTTGAGGGTTACATTCCCAAACCTGACACTCACCATGCTTTGGAACATGACTCCTATGTACATCACGCAGGGACACTCAGTAGCACTGTTCATGTGATACCTCCCTTGGTGTTTGGGACACACATGTACACCAGGGATCACTGCAGTGGCTGTACTGTGCAGAGGTGCAGGTAACACATGGCTCTGCTGATCACAGGACACTACCCTAGAGAGGTGCCACTGGTGTCAACACTGTGGTTGTGCTTACACATAGACTTGCCAGACTGCATAGTACCCCACTATGAACCTGTGAAGCTATTACATGTCCTTTGTGCATGGTTACTTGGTAGCCCTTCCATTTAGATTAGCTATCATGCTATTACAATGTCCCATGCCTACAAGCCATATGTATCCTGTTATTGTACATGCCAATAGACGATACCTGTGGTATGCATGATATGCCTGTTATGCTGTGTAGAATATCTGACATATCTACCTACAGTACTATACATTACACATATTTTACATAGTATCCATAATGCAAAGCATACTTGCACAGCGGGACCACCTTAGACATGTCATTGTCGTTATATGCCCATACACATGCCTACTGTGACAGTATATCAACATATAGTATCCCCGGCTATGGCACGTACTTGTTGGACATACCCTACCACTGACGGCGGGTTGTATGTAATTGTTCTGTTTAAAGCCCTCATGTAGCATCCCTTGTGGTGTCTGTGATGTGTACCTTGTGGCCCACAGCTGGATGTACAGTTTCTACAAGCTTAAATATGCTCAGCAAGACATCACTACATAAATACCTTTTCCCACGTTATGCATTGTGGACACTTTTAATTAATGCAATATGAGCTATACATACAGTAAATAATTAATACAAAACATGCTATACATATACTTACATACCGAGTGTTCTACATACCTTGTTATCGCTAAGTACTTTAATCTCTATCTCTCTCACACTGCTTACACGGGTATTTTGTATGAGCATACAGTTTGAATATCTGGCAAGTCTTCCTTATATACGTCGATACCTGTAACATGTGGTTTCCTGCCGCCTATTGGTGATTCTGAGTGACTAATTACTTGCATATCAGCTTTGCAGCTACTACATTCATCAATTATGCGGCAACAGTGGGGTATAATTGACTTCTCCACTTGGGCTTTGGCCATTTGCCCTACCTTCGGGGAGACGGCCTGTATTGCATTTTGTTATGTGTAATTGCAACTGCTATGCATAGAGGCAAGTATACTTTGGATTCATGTCCCCCGTGGATTGTGTGTGACAGCTAGAGTATGTGGTTCAACATGTGGGTGTACCTGTCATCCCAACGTCTGTTAACGGACTATTGCAAACAAAACCTGTAACATCACTGTTTGTTCCATTATACAATGGCTGTAATTTTGCATGGTGCCTTTAATTGTGTCTCTCACAAGGTATGTCAATGGTTCTGCAGTTGTAATTGACTGACTGGATGTTTGTGCTGATATTACAGTCTGTATTGCTATAGTTTCTAGTGTGGGAGATGTCGGTGGGTGTACGTACCATATACAGGTTTGTGGGGCTTGCATTTCTACATATTCCATATATATGTATGTGGACTCCATCCCTTATTAAAGAGCTATCAGTTAGTAGACTTATGTTACAGGATTGTACATTGGGCCGTTGTTAATTGGTTTCTATATAGTATGCAAGTGAGGTTGATACTTCCATACCTCCGGAATTGCAGCGATATGTAAAGGGATATGTCTACATGACAGCTATCCCGTGTATTTCTGTCCCAGATATTTGCAGTCATTGTGGTTGTGTTGGTAACAGAACCTCTTTGCCATGGGTTGACACCTTTTCATATGGCCATTGTTGGACACTTCCGGGACACACAGCGGTGTTTACAGGCCAACACATAGCCACGGTCACTACACAGGATAGCACATACTTTTATCCTCAATACATACCTATTGTTGTTGGACTTTGGCTACTTATCATATTGCATGTAACATTCACGTTTCTTACATACAGGCATAACTATTTAATGCAACTATTACATTATGTATGGGACATATTAATGTCCTATGATCTCGGACATTTGCCCTTTGTAATGTTTTATGTCGGGACTCACCTGCCCAGGGAGGGGCTGTCCCTCCTAATGTGGGACAGGTGGTGACCGTATGCCTACGGCTAGCTATACCCACACCTACTGTAATCATCTACCTCCGAGTTGGCACTAGCAGACACATGATGCGAACACACACACACACATTACAGTCACATGGGGATGCACATGGCACCCTCAACACACACATATACAGACTACAGCACTCACACACACAGTTGAACACAGTACCTACGTGGACCGCAACACCGGCAGCGGTACTGAATTATCCATTCATATCATCATACTATTACTCACAGTTGTACTGTTCTCTTTCGGTCTTTCAGCCTCGTGGTTACGCATGTCGGTATGTTACACATTCCATAGTTGGCGGTATCCTAAGTATTTGTACCTCCAAGGTATTATGAATGTCATTGACCTATCTATATATATTTGCAGATATCGCTGAATCCGTATATATCAACATATACCACTCTATCGCCCTTTCTGTCTGTATTATATATATGTATATATGTGTATATATATATATATATATATATATATATATATATCTGATGGAGAAAGTGACAGGCAAGCTACACCTTTCATTGTGTACTTGTTGGTGTATACTGTTTCCTGGACTCCGCACGTTTGTGTCTGTACCTGTCACATTACACACCTGCCATAGGTTAGGGTTGCCAGCTGTCCCACTCTGCGAGGGACAGTCCCTCTTTGGGCAGTTGTGTCCTGCAAAATATTTGTAAACATGGCAAATGTCCTGTGATTTTAGAACATACTTATTTCCTATAGTTTCTGTAATAATCGCATAAAACAGTTATTCTGTATCTGAACCAACAAACAGAATAAGTAAGTAAACATTACAAGAATGAGCTTTTATCTAGGCAAAACAGTGCAGTTCTGCTTTCCGTACTGGCCGGGTGTATGTGTCGGCCTGCAGACATCTGATGTATGCCCCACATTAGTACTTTGAAGAGGTGGCAACCCTACCATAGGTACATCTTGCCTAGCAATAGTGTTAGGTGATTCTATACATGATTGCGTGTTTTACACCTGGCAGTGGTCATTTTACCCTTCAGAGCTTGCTCTTAGTACAGGGGTGAATAATGCTGGTTTCACCTGTTTGGACATCATTCACCGTGATCTGCGCGATATTCAGAGTAGCTTATCCCTGTTTTGCGCATATCCATATAGTCATATTTAAATGCCGCTTACCAGCAGTGGGCAATGCATATTCCCGGTAACATGTGCTAAACATATGATCTGATGACCTGCATCCGACATGCATTACTCGTGCCTTCTGGATTACGTTACATCCCTTGCAGGACATGGGACCGGGAACATGCACGACGGTCACTGCATTTAACATATGGCCATCTGGGATTTGTACACGTGTTATGTCATTTTGTACGTGGAGTACACTACAGCTGTTACTCCATACTGCAGTCACATGGGTAACTCAGTTAGTTTACATATTGATGAGTCCAGTTAATGGTATGTCCATGTGATGTTTACTGTATGTGCTCCGGCATTGGGTATGTATATCACAGTGAGCCACACACGATACTGTGCTACACCTTCAAACGACCATGGGTGGAGCATGCTGGGGTAACAAATACCTGTCATGGGTACACCCCATGCCTTGACACAACATCCATGATTATATTATGTGGAGCCCCTCATTAATGCAGCAGGGACTCCATGCTGAGTGTCTGCAGAACAGTGCTTAAACACATGTGCTCCCACGATTGCCTCTGCTCCTCTACGCGACAGTCAGTTACTTGATGTTGTAGCGACAGCGGACACTGTTTGCCCTGTTTGGTGTATGGCCTCTGACAATTGGCCATGTACCCACTGATGTACCTGGGAACCTATACACACAGCACCAACATATGCTGATAGGTGCATGTACTGTTCAGGTGTTGACATTCCGTGTTCCAATAGCTGTTGTGTGTACAATGTTTGTGGGCTGCATATGTAGGATTCACACAGTGGGCCACCTATACATTACAATTTACAGGTGGTCGTGCTTGTGTGCCATCCATTTTACTGTGTGTGCAGGTGGAGAGGTGTGTCAGTCCATAGGGGCCTACACTGTCAGCGTATGTGCTATACGTTCCCTCTTTGCCAAGGCATAGGCATATTGGGCATGCCTCCGTCTGCCTACTGGGGCTGGCACAGTGTGTTCATGGTCTGAATCCCTCTGTGCCTGTGATGGCCTTGGCAAATGCAGTGGGCTATGAGGGCCTTCACCATTTTGTCCCTGCTGCAGCTGTTTCCGCAGGATCATATTATGTAGCATGGCACATACTATGACGATGTGGGCACATGTGCCTGGAGAGTACTGCAAGGCTCCACCAGATGTGTCCAAGCACCGGAACCATGATTTCAGCATCCCGAACACACACTCTATGATGATTCTGGTTTGTGCGTGTGCCTCATTATGGCGTTCTTGCATGGGTGTGTGTGCATTTCTGATGGGAGTCATCATCCATGGCACCAGTGCATAGCCAGCATCCCCCACAAGGTGGCCATGTGGGATGTCCCCACTGACAAATACCTGATACAGCTGTGAGGCATGCCATATATGGGGGTCATGGTAGCTTACAGGGCTGCCAGCACACACATCCATGATTATGCCCTGGGCATTGCACATGACCTGGCAGTTGATGGAGTGGAATTCCTTGCGGTTTATGTAGTGCCTACGATGCTCACCGGGTGGTGACTTGATTTGTATGTGCGTGCAGTCTATCACACCCAGTACCTCCGGGTAGTGTGCCACACGGTGGAAGTGACGCATATTGCTGGCCAACTCCTCCTGAGTTCGGGGGAAGTATATATGCTCATTGGCATGTGGTAACATGGCATCCAGGAACTGGTGTAGTACCCTGGATGCTGATGCCTGTGAGATCCCCATTATTTCTCCAGTTGGCCTTTGAAAGGTACCTGTGGCTAGTATTCGCATGCTTACACATACCTTCGTGTCCACTGGGATGGGTTCCTCTCTGTTATTTCTGGTTCTCAGGCGTGGCCGGCAAAGCTCCACTATTTGCTCTAAGATATCCCTGTCCACCTTGTAACACTCTACTATCTCCAGATCATGTAGCCCCTGGTAGGTTACCCTTGGTCTGAACACTCTTCTCCTCCTCCGGGGCCTGTGGTGGTTGTCGGCATCATCCTTCGCAACACTGTCAGTCTCTAACACATGCTGATGAATCACAGCTATGGCAGCTCCCAACATGTACATTTTAAAAGTTCCCCATGTGTTTACACCTATGGTGCAGTGTTTGGGAATTCACAGGTGTGTGTAGGGTGCTTTCACACTTTATACTATTGTGCTGTGAACACCGATGATGTCATAGGGTATGTATGTACGATCATAGCTACAGGATATCTTATGTGTTTTACTACCGGGACTACTATTGTGGTGCCGTTGGTGTTTAATTACATTTGGCTGCCATGGATTACCTCTTGACCTTCCCTTTACATTTCTGCACGTTCCACCTACCATTTTCTGGCATGCATACGGCAGCCTGCTTTAATTTGTACTTTCCTAGACCTGTCGTCTCTTGCGTAATGTGTGCTATTGCCGGTCTACTGTTGGTTTGCTTTACTCTGCTATGACAGATCTCCTGTCTTTGCAATCCAATGCTTCCCCTCCTTTCTTTGCATTCCAATGCCTCCCCTATCCTGTTTTGCAGGTTTCTGCGAGCAGACTTGACAGCTGCAGTCGATTGGCCGCCGTGAGTTGATTGGTGTTGATTGCTCATTAGTATGCCAATTACCCTAGTTCAGCATTTCCTTCTTTTCTTCCCCTGACCTTCCTGATTGTGCTATTGTTCGTGCCGCGTGCATCCGCTTACTGGGTTTTGGGCACGTTTTCATCCCCGTACACATGCGCTTTTGGGCACCATGTGTGCTCTCAACTAAACGATTCTATACCTTCCTCCCCATCCCTGTCCTGCAGCTTTGCTTAGCAACGGACAGGCCAGATTTACATTGCTCCAATGTGCTTACTGCTACGGTGGTACACCCCTCTGCTGATGTCATGTATCTCCTCTGAGCCACTTCTCGGTGTTATAGTGCTGCGCCGTATGGTTCAACCTTCATCCAGCGGGACATTTGCGATTCAGTATTATCTGCCTCATTTGCATGGCATTGACTACTAATTCATAGTTACCGCGCCGAACACTGTCGCAGGCCCTTAGCAACCCTTGCACCTTGGTTGTGGTGTTCCATGCCTACCATTGTGTATTATGGTGTACACCTGATTTGTATTACATTGCGATTTTATGACATTTTTATATATTTTCTTTATGTTCCAGTTTGCGCACACATGCCCTGCAGTTGTACTTTGCATTACTGTGGACATGACATTAAAGTTGTTTTTTAGGTGTTGTGCATCCTTTCTTATGCCATTGGCTGTGTATTTAGCCATTGGCATATGTTAACTTTGTAATACATGAGTCTGGTCCACTTCCATAGCTCAGATGTTCTGTTTGGGAAAATGTAAACCGTGTTTTTTGGTTTACATTTCCGTGGCCTTACGCTACACCTGCACTACTTCATGAATCGCTATATGCCTTCATTTGCATGGTGCGACACTGTGCATGGGGTGATTAGCATACCTATGCTGAGGGCTGCGCAGTTCTGGCGTATGCCGGTAGTGCACGTGGTATTGGATTGTACCTGAATCGCTCAATGGCCATATTTGGTGTTATTCCGTCT
The DNA here is from genome assembly GCF_019279795.1 of Protopterus annectens. Classification (NCBI taxonomy): domain Eukaryota; kingdom Metazoa; phylum Chordata; order Ceratodontiformes; family Protopteridae; genus Protopterus; species Protopterus annectens. The sequence goes on from NC_056725.1 coordinate 255,992,086, forward strand.
ACGCTACGCCTGCACCTGGCGCAAGCTTCATGAATCCCGGGGATTATGTTTTACTTTCTGAGGGTGACAGCTAGTATATGCTAAATAATTGTTTGAAAATGTATTTTTCCTATATATTTTAGATTGAAGTACTCCCTCATTATGGAAAATAAATGTGTCCTAATAAGGTACCCCCATTTTGCTATGTGCATATGTAAATTTCAAGTATTCACTCCTTGTGTTAATATAGTCAATAAAATATTGCAGAGTATCATAATCTGCTTCCCATAAAATATAAATGTCATCTAAAAATCTAGAATAGTGTTTGATATGTTTGAAATATATACTGGGGAACAAATGCATGACCTCCCAGTTCAGCATAACTAGATTGGCATATATGGGGGCACAAGCTGCCCCCATAGCCACTCCCCTAGTTTGCTTAAAATATTCTCCTTCATAATAAATGAAGTTATTATCTAGTACTATAGACATCATTTCTACTAATAAACATATTTCATCCCATTCAAAGTTGGAATATTTCATTATATTATTACTGAAGGCTTCTAAGCCTTCTTGTTTAGGGATACAGGAAAACAAATCAATAACGTCGATTGTAACAAAAATGGTGTTATTTTTCCAAGCTGTAACTGGATAGTTATTAAGAAAAACTCATGAGTCTTTAACCATATGGGTTATATGATTATATACAAAATTTAATTTAGTATCAATATATCTTCCTAGAGGAAAAGTTTTAGATTTACTTCCTGATACAATTGGTCTAAAGGGTGGGTCACTTACGTCCTTATGAATTTTTGGTATTCCAATCAATGTAGCTAATTTGGGAAATTTAACTTTAAGATATTCGTATAGTTCTTGTGAAATTCTTCCATCTACTAAATATTCTTCTAAATATGAATCAATTCTTTGATATGCTATATTTAGCTCATTCAATTAAATTGTTTCATAGTTTCCTGACATATATAAAATGTCATAAATCTTTTTAGTATATTCAATATTATCATAAAGGACTACCCCTCCCCCTTTGTCAGGTTTCATAATTCTTGTGTTGTGGTCATTTTTTATTTCTTTTAAAAGTCTCACTTCCTCATTGGACAGATTGTTGTTGAAAGTCATCTGTCTCAAAAAATTGCTTTCCTGATAAATTTCCCTTGTAATAATTTTCTCGTACATATCAATAGTTGGATGACTTGGTGGCATGAAAGTACTAGCTTCTTTCAGCGATTTCGTAGGGCTATGGACAATAGAGGTGTTAGACATGCCAATTTGTGACTGATTGTTGAAAAATACTGCCAAATTAATTTTCCTAATATATTTCTTAAAATCTATTAATAAATTAGTCATGTTAAATTTGGGGTAGGGAATAAATTTCATGCCCTTAGCTAATAAATTAAAGTGCGTACGATCTATTGAAACATTGGAATAATTATATATATTAAAATTTTTACAGGAGCAAATGTTCCCTGTGTAAACTATGTCATTTTCTTTTACATTCTCTTTCACTCCACAGTTATCTTTTGTTACAGTGTTGGATGGCATCGCTAATTCCAACTTCTTTGATTGTATCTCGCTCTTGTAAATGTCTGTTTCACCTGATTATTGTTCTGATACGGTTGAGTTGTATCCATCATTTCCATCTGAAAATCCTACCTCCCATACATATGTGTCTTATCATTTAAATCCGGATAATTTCGATTATTGTTCGTATGAACCTTGATTTTTGGCTTAATAAGTTCTGGCCATAAATAAGCCATACCCTTATTGTATTGTTCCCTGTCTCTTTGCATTTTGGTATTCTTCCTCTGACATATCTTAGAAATCCATTTATTTGCCTCCTGATATTGTTTGTTATATAACTTCTCCCATTCAGTATATAATAAATCATTTACTATTCTAGTATTTAGTTTCTCAGCTTCTTGAATAAGTTTACTTAATTTTTCATCATTAAATTTGATTAGCATATGCATGAAACTACAACCACATTCATCAAAAAACCTATTGAATTCATTTTTACCTTCATTAGTTAATTCCAGCCCCATGGGTTGTCTAAAAAACCTAAGCCCCATAGGTATTAGTTTGCTGTCAATACATTTAGACAAATATGCGTTGTCAATTTTCAACCCATTGATATTTTTCAGTTTTTTCCCCAATGAATAAATCATACTTTTCAAATTACCAGTCACTTCTATATCAGGGGATATGGAATAAAAATTACTTTTCATGTTGTCCATATTGTAGTTAAAAGTCAAAAATTCATTAAATTGTTTGTCCTTAGGATTGTGCCCAACCTGTTCTGATCTTGTTTCCGAATAATTTGTGTTCATTACAGTACCTTTATTACTTTGTGTGGGATTTCCAGTAACAGCTGAATATGTTCTTAATGGAACAGTCATTTTGGGCTTTGTTCCTGTTCTTCTGGCTTCCACTTCCACATCACATAAAGAAAAGTCAAATGTAAAATCCGATAAGTTTATCTTACTGCTGCTAAAAGGTTCAGTAATATCCAATGTAGTGGGTTGTCTTTTGTTATTTTCACCCTGTCCATTAGGAATGTCCAAACTGTCATTGAATGCTTCCCCCTCACTCTCAGTCACAGTTATTTTGTTGTTTTTATTGTCTGTATTGCCTACGAGTGTTAGGGGTTTCAGCTCCGATGAATTAACAATTAACGCAGTTTTACTAGTAGTATCATAATTAATGACAGACTGTGCATTATGAATATGCCGTGTATTGGATACACTTGCATTCAATCGGTCACTATCACTGTGCAATAACTTGTTAACCAGGAGTACTAAATTATTCAGTTCTCCTTTTAATTCCGCTAACTCTCCCTTTATTTGTAGAAAGTTAGCAACGTCCTCTTTATTGCAAATATCCACTGCTTCATTATTAGGAGATGCACCGGTGAGCTCCATAGCCATAACCAACAACTGAACAATCCAAAATGAAACAAACCAAATATGTGAGCTTAGGATCCACCAATAAGTGCTACATGTCCGATAAAAAGAAGCCGGTTTATTGCAATAACATGAAAATAGGACGAAATACAAGTAAAAAAAAAACAAAAAACAACATTAATAATTTAAGAAGTTGATTCAAAAGTTAAGCGCTTTCACCCATGGCAGCTGGGCTTCTTCAGAACTAAATGCCAAATACTAGAAGCAGTTTATAAAAAGTGGCTATGGGGGCAGCTTGTGCCCCCATATATGCCAATCTAGTTATGCTGAACTGGGAGGACATGTATTTGTTCCCCAGTATATATTTCAAACATATCAAATACTATTCTAGATTTTTAGATGACATTTATATTTTATGGGAAGCAGATTATGATACTCTGCAATATTTTATTGACTATATTAACACATGCAGTGAATACTTGAAATTCACATATGCACATAGCAAAATGGGGGTACCTTATTTGGACACATTTATTTTCCATAATGAGGGAGTACTTCAATCTAAAATATATAGGAAAAATACATTTTCAAACAATTATTTAGCATATACTAGCTGTCACCCTCCGAAAGTAAAACATAATGTGTTCAAAGGGCAATGTATTCATGCTGCACGCATGACATCAACTTATGAGAATTTGAAAGATGAAATGGAATTTATAAAAAATTTATTCCAACAAAGAGGTTATCCTATAAAAATGATGGAAGATGTAGTTGAATATGTTATACAGCACTGGAAAGTGAAATATAAAGCCTTATTAGGAGCAGGCATAGAATTAGGTAAGTATCTCGAGAATACTAACACATGTTTGACACCATCTTTTCAAAGAACTTGTGTATTACAGTATAACTTGGCTACAGATAGTATTAAAAAGTTAATGTGTAAATTCTGGCACGTTATAACTAGTGATGCTAATTTATTTAAAATATTGGGCAACAAACCAAATTTTATATATAAAATGGGAAAGAATATAACATTTATAGTTCAACATAATGAATCTAAAAAGGATTTAAAATGTTTGAGTAACAGAAGTATGAAATCTGGTTGTTGCAACCAATGTAAATACATGTCAGAAGAGACTAAAATAAGGTTAGAGAATGGTCATAAGTCATTTATCAGAGCCAAATATGGTAATTGTAATAACTTGTAAAAATAAAATGAACAGAAACTATAAAAGCCAGCAAAAATACAGTAAGTAAAATCCAATAAAGTCAGATAAGACAATATAAAACCATTTATTGTAAGCGTTATCGGCAAGGACGTTGCCTTGCCTTCATTAGACAAATGGTACTAAAAAATCAACAGGTTCACTTTATACTCAATTAGGCTGGTATAATTAATCAGCCTAATTAAAGAACAGCATATTTAAAGCAAAATCAAAACCATGAAAAATATATAAATCCAACCAACAAGCATTTGTTCAAAACCAGACATTTCAAATTAATCATGTATGCATAAAAATACATTTGTTGATATTAAAACAAGGCACCTGTTAGAGTTTCATAATGTATAAATATACTGTTGGATAAAATTAAACATGTTTATCCCAATGTGCCTAACCACCTATCAAAATAGAAAAAATCAAGATATCTTGAAAATTATTAAAAACATACTAAAGTGCCATGTACCCACACAAATGTGTGTATAAATCGATAAAAATCCTATTATTGTGCACATATCAAATTCATACTCCTATTGACATGTGTATATATATATATATATATATATATATATATATATATATATATATATAAAGATTTAGAAATATTAAATACATGCTATAGTATGAAGAACAAATAACAAATAAGTGTGTAAAAAATACATAACATAATAATAAACTCAATACCATCCTAGATTGGTTCTTACAACCTAAACTAAAAGCTAGGCTAAGTTAATTAAGGCCATAAAAACTAGCCATAAGTATTCAAAAATGAGAGAAAATATCATATAGATCATCTTTTAAGTGACATGAGTTTCAAAATGCATTTGATCGATAAATCTGGGAAAACTTGTTCCCTTGTTCTTATTTGCCAGATAAGCTCATCTATCTCTAAGTGCACTTGCCAAGGTCCCCCTCTAATATCAATTGTCCTATGTTACAAAATAGCAAATTTAAAACAATGACCAGGGTGGTATAAAATGTGCTTAGCAAGTGCGTTGTTGGTGTCTTTCTTACCTATGGCATAACAATGTTCGTATATCCGTTGTTTTAGTTTCCTTTCAGTTTTCCCAATGTAAAATGCATTACATTGGTTGCACAAGGCTACGTAAATAACTCCTTTGGTGTCACAATTATATGTAAAATTGATCTTGTGTATCTTATTACTAATACAAAGTTGGTTACTGATGATTATATGTCTACATTGAGGACAAGCACCACATTTAAACATACCATTGACCCTATTTGGATCTTGAATGTGAGCTTCTCCAAAATATGTTTAGAGGTTACCCCCCTATCCTGGTTCTTGACATCAAAAATGAGGTAACACATAAAAGGAACATAGGGCACTTTACACCTTTACTCATAGGCCAAGGTCTAACCCCAACAGAGAACTTGTTCAACCGAACAAGCTTGTCTAATAAGGAAGCAACTCTTATAGTCGATAATGTTAAAGCTTATCAAGTTAGTTTTCTTCGTACATACTCTTTAGATTATTCCCTTATTAGAGAAGTTGTTAACAAGAATTGGAACATCATTAAAGGGGACGAAATGTTGTCAAAAGCCTTAGGTGTTAGGCCTAAAATAACTTATAGGCGAGGTCAAAACTTGAAATCACTTTTAGAAAAGAAAAAATTACATCCAAATAGGGTCAATGGTATGTTTAAATGTGGTGCTTGTCCTCAATGTAGACATATAATCGTCAGTAACCAGCTTTGTATTAATAATAAGATACACAAGATCAATTTTAGATATAATTGTGACACCAAAGGAGTTATTTACATAGCCTTGTGCAACCAATGTAATGCATTTTACATTGGGAAAACTGAAAGGAAACTAAAACAACGGATATACGAACATTGTTATGCCATAGGTAAGAAAGACACCAACAACGCACTTGCTAAGCACATTTTAGACCACCCTGGTCATTGTTTTAAATTTGCTATTTTGCAACATAGGACAATTGATATTAGAGGGGGACCTTGGCAAGTGCACTTAGAGATAGATGAGCTTATTTGGCAAATAAGAACAAGGGCGCAAGTTTTCCCAGGCCTTAATGAGAATTTATCGATCAAATGCATTTTGAAACTCCTGTCACTTAAAAGATGATTTATATGATATTTTCTCTCATTTTTGAATACTTATGGCTCGTTTTTATGGCCCTTAATTAACTTAGCCTAGCTTTTAGTTTAGGTTGTAAGAACCAATCTAGGATGGTATTGAATTTATTATTATTTGTTATGTATTTTTTTACACACTTATTTATTTGTTCTTCATACTATAGCATGTATTTAATATTTCTAAATCTATATATATATATATATACATGTCAATAGGAGTATGAATTTGGTATGTGCACAATAATAGGATTGATATCAATTTATACACACATTTTATAATCTATATTTAATAGGGAAATAGGACGATATGATGAAACAAATTTGGAGTCCTTATCTTGCTTTAGAATGGGAGAAATTAGCGAATATTTCCAAGAAGGACAAAGTTTGTCACTTATTCGAACTTCCTCAAGTGCTTTCATTAATATCTTCAAAGCGGAATCAGGGAAAATTTTATATATTTCACCTATTATGCCATCAAGACAGGGGCTTTATTATTTTTAAGATTTTGTATTCTTTCTTTAACTTCTATTAATGATATTGATTTAAGTAATCTATTATTTTGTTCTTTAGAAAGTTTATTATTTATATTGTTTTTTAGAAATTCTATTTTTGAACTATTATTAGTAAAGTTTAAGTTTGCTTTATTCATTGTTTCATGATATGAACGAAAAATCTCTAAAATATCTTTTAGATCTGAAGAAGGTTTTGAATTGTGTTTAGATGTGTCTAATATTTCAATTATGTGTTTACTCTTGTGAAAACTTTTCGTTTTGGCTGCTAATCTATGCATATGTTTTGGATTAGATGAATAAGATTGTAATTTTAGCCTCTCTAAATTAATTGCTACTTTATGACTAAGAATTTCTAAATATTTGAGATTTAGTTGTTTTAATTCCAGATTTGAGCCCAATTCTTTGGGGTGTATGTTCTTTTTTAAAGTGTCAATTTTCAATTGTAGATTTAATAATTCTTTGTCCCATTCTTTCCTTTTATGTAAATACCAGGTTTTTATTTTCCCATATAGATAAGATTTTAAAGAGTCCCAAATAAACACTTTATTTGTCTTATTATTATTATTATTATTATTATTAAGTTCAATATAATAGTTTACTTCCTTTATAAACCATTCTTTGAATCCTTTTATCTTAATAATATAGGCTGGTAGTCTCTGCCAATGAATAAGATCGTTTGGTTTAATTTTAATTTTAAATAGTATGGCATTGTGGTCTGACAGAGGGCATGATGTAATCACTACATCTTGAGTCTTAGATAATAGGCTGTCAGATATAAACACTTTATCAATAGTAGTCTGTGTACCATATCTATAAGAAAAGGGAGTAAAATTGAGAGACCTCTGCTCTTTGATCATGTATATGTCTTTTAGGTTATATAATGAGACAAAATCTATCAATTTTTTGGCTGATGCAGGTATCTTAATATTGCTGACATTAGTGGTATCTTTAGATGATAGAATACAATTAAAATCACCTGCCAAAATGATATCTCCTTTAGAATTTGCTGTTATTATTTCCAAATATTTGTTTGCAGATTTAGCACCAATACCAGGTAGCCAGTACATATTTGCTAAAGTAAAATATTTCTTATTCAATTCCAGTACTACTAGACAGAACATACCATTTTTATCAGAGAAACTGTTAATTATTTTAGGTATTGGTAATGTATTTTTCCACAAAATCATGGTTCCTCTTCTCTTTGTTTGGAAATGAGATTCAGCTAGAATACTATAACCTTTAAAAGCCATTTTTTCTAGATCTTTCTGAATAATGTGCATTTCTTGCAAAAATATAATGTCAGCTTTATTAGATGCTAGGTATTTGAGTAACCTTCCTCTTTTAGTAGGGTTATTAAGACCATTTGCATTCAGAGACAGACATTTAAACCCAGACATTGATTACTTTAAGCTTTTGATGGATAAATACTATTCTGGACTTAATTAACAAGTAATGTTCAAAGAAGATGAAAATATAACTATATACAAAACTAACCATGGAACATCTAGTTCCTGGATTGATGAAGAAGTCATCAATACCACCCTCTATCATCCTTAGTGCTCAAGACTATCGTTCTCTAATGCTACTACCTAATATTTTATTGAATCAACAAACTACAACCTATTAATTCTCCAGGATGAATAGGTATTACTATGTAGGAGATATTGTGGAAAAACATCAATTACCATGAATAATGTAATTTTCAAAATTTTTACGAACAGTGTCTTTAAACTTGTATCATGACATAGTATATCATATTAATTTATGTCTATTCTATACTAATACAGATCTTAATCTAGTATACTACATTCGATCAAAACCTACTTATCTAGGAATTCAGTAAAGAAGTTTATGTATAAAAATAAGAACATTTATCATGTAACAAAACATTCCTGTATGAACTTGTCTGTGAAATCACAACAGTGTTAATATTTACTATTAATATATAGCCTATAGGCTTATTTTCCTTTTATATAAGATATAAAATCACCAGTTTTTCCTTCCCCTAAAAAGAACAAAAAAAAAAACATATCTGATTAACCTTAAATAATTTCTTAAGGTATTAAAAATATTTAAAATAAAGATGTACTAATGAGAATTTTTTTCATGAGAAGATAATATTTTAGTTGCACAAATATCTATGCAGGTATAGAGATCTGTGTAATCATCAAAAACATTAGCTTTTCTTTCCAAAGATGTGAGTCTAAAGAAACTATGTAGTGTAGCTTGATTTTGATAAAAATATCATATAATGAAGTCACAGCTTTTAACCTTCAAGGACACTTCAGTTTTAGATGTTATAGTAATAATGTGTTCCCTTAAGTTGTCCTTTTTAACAAAATACATTAACACGTTTTACCAATATTTTTTCAGTTAGAGTGGCAGTGGTTAACATGCAATATATCTTTTGCTAGAAAATGTAGTCTACAGACAATAAAACATTCAATATTTTATGAATATTAGTGAAAATGTCAGATTGTAGTATGCACTTATGTAGCTGGAGGTGGATTAAGTAGATCACAATTTCACCATTCACTATAAATCCAACATAATGTAAACTATTAATTAGAAAAGCAGTTAAAAAGTAAAGGCTACCTTTGGAAATAACAACTGTCCTCATGTCCTGATGAAAGTAGTAACTATAAGACAAGAGTAACCATCCCCACTTTGCACTGCCCCCCCCCCAACAGTCTTCTACTACTATCACTAACTAGTGAGGCAAAAGCATCACTTCAGTAACAACTAAGATCATTCTCTAAGCAGAACTGTCTCCTTTTCTTTGGAACCAAAATTTTTCCTGCCCCAATATATTATTTCACCCTTTTATAACAGAATTATTATTTATTGTAATGGTCTGCCTGCAGCTTTGGCTTCCCCAATCCTGCAGTATTGCCATCAACCAACAACTCATATAATCAATAAGATTGGGGACGGAGATATCAAGATGAAAGCACAGAAAATACATAGCTGTCCCAAAATCTACTTTAAAAATAATAAGAACACATTATCCCCCAATAGATAATGTATTTTAGTGACTTTATAACCATTGCATATGCCGCTTTCTGCTCTGCTAACCAAAAAGGATCAGATGACCTAGTCTATGTTTTCACTGTATCTGTTAGCTACAGCTGCCAACTAATGATCAATTGTAAACTACTTTGTAAAACATGTCATCAGAAAACTTATTATGAAGGGAACAATATAGGCATCAACATTGGTTTAGTAAAAAGAACCTTTATATATGTCTATGTTTTTTATATATTTTTCTTTGTCGCTCTTGGTATGTGATAAAGCATTCAGTTGTTCCATTTTCTTTCTTTTTTTTCATGTGAAGATTTCTGGTAACGTGAATACGTAACCAAAGTTCATATGACAAAAGAGACTTCGAGAGAGTACATGCATAAGTCTCTTGTATTACAAAGAAGATCTGACCAAGAAGTCTCGAGGCAACAGCCTTCTTTTTCCTTTTTTTTCCCTTCCTTCTCCTTTAACATTTGAATTTTGGTGGTTAAAAGCACGCACTAGGGAATCTGCAGCAAGCTATGATAACTATTCATGAGATACTCGTGATGTGCATTTTGTGAGAGAAAAGAAAAACAGAATATGTTACTCAAAAATCATGTATATGAAGTACAAAAAAAAACAAAAAAAAAACAACTTTGCCCCATTTTGTATAAATATAAAATTCTCTGTAACTATCAATTTTACTGGCCAATGTATATGATATCAAGCATACAAACCCTCCTGTCCCTGAAACACACACTCCACCAGCTTTCATCAGAAAATACATCTCCTTTTCCCTCTCCATCAGCAGATGGACCCACAAACCACATTTAGTAAAGACACAAACCTCTCAAGTGTATGAGAATGCATTTTTACATGTCATGACAGATTCTTAGAAAGAAAACAATCTTTTCTTATTATGATAAAGAACAATTTCCAATACCTTTTAAACTATTTAGTACAAGTCACATTAACTTATATCCATTATATCTAAAAGGACCCAAGCATAACATGACATTTAACAGGAGAGAAAGCCCACTGATGCAAAAAAAGGGGCTACACTTTCATTTAATTGCACTGAGATGGGGAGCCTTCATTTCACTTATCGGAGCGATCTATATCATCATAATTAATACACATACAGTATCCGGTATTAAGGGGGTTCTTGTTTTAACCAATATTTCTATGGTATTACTACATTGCCCCTATGTAGTTGTCAACTAATAATACACTCTGTCAAGGGAAGATTTAGAATTTTAACATCTATGTTTAACATTCTAGCGTATTTGTATTAAAGGCTTTTAAACAGCAAATAAATTTAAAAATAAATAAATAAGTAAGCATACTTAATAAATATTAAATGATTTTTGCCTTAACATGTATGTTTTTCCCTGATGTAGGTGATTTGTAGCACGAAAATTTTGGGATTTGAAGGGATTGTGGAAGAGCTTCATTTGTATTATTTACCCTTAAGCTTCTTTCTTGTTTTATCAATCGATAACATTTTTCCATTTGTTGCCTGCCTTTTTAAACTAGGTAATGAGATGTCCATATCTTCAGTGTTTTCCAGAATCTTATTCTTTTTCACATATTCAGAGGCATCATCAAGATTATTAAATATTTTTATTCCTTCAGATAGATGTATTTTAATTCTGGCAGGAAAAATAATTTGTGCTTTAATTTCAGCTTTCTTCAGATTTTTAATGAGAGGAATGCAGGCTTTTCTTTTAGTTATTATAGTAGAGGTATAGTCATTGTCAAATCTTATGTTTCGACCATTAATTTGTATAGGATTACCTGCCCACGCTGTTCTCAGGATTAAGTCCTTGTCTTGAGATGATAAAAATTTTACAATAATGGATCTTGAAGCATTTGGATTTTTTGACACAGACATATTTGACAATGACCTGTGAGCTCTCTCTATCCCAAAAGAGAGAGATTCAGGTAGGATGAGTGTCTTAGGCAACCAGTCATTCAAGAAATGTATTGTGTTATTTCCTTCCATTTTTTCAGGTATGCCGTATATTCTAATATTATTTCTTCGTGACCTTGATTCTAGGTCCTCCACTTTATCTGAAAGTGTGGTGTTTTGCTTTAGTAAGAAGTCAATCTCGCTATCATTTTCATGCTGTCTTCCGTCTATTTCAATAAGAGATTCTTCATTTTCTGTTATCTGGTCTGTGTGTCTTGTAATTATCTCCTTGAATTTTTCAATCTGCTTTCTATTTTCTTTCTTCATGTTTTCCATGATTTTTTTCTAAATTGTCCATTTTCATGGAAAGATCTTGAATACTAGATATTATTGTTTGTAATTCTTTCTTCATGGAAGTTTCCTGGAGAGAGGCTTTTGAATGACTCATGGCTAAGAGAGTCTGTTATATTCAGCTGCTGTACTTCTGACAGGATGTAATTCACTTTCTATTCACCAAAATTGAAATATATGTAGAAAAAAATAATCCACTGTATCTAAATATATAGGTGAAAGAAAACTTAGATGTTTTTAAAATAATATTAAGAACATTTCCTGTCAGAGAAAGTTCTGTTAAGCAGAGCATCAAAAAAGTGCTGTTATTTCTCTGACATCTTGGCCACGCCTCCCCCCAAGGATTTTTCTCAAGCTATGGTTTCAACCTATGGTGAAACTTCTAGCGAAGTGAAAAAGATTATTAAAAACAACTGGGCTATGTTAAAGGGAAATAGGGATGTATGGACAGTTCTTGGTCCCGAACCCCTGTTTACCTATAAAGTTAACTGTAACTTGAAAAATATTTTGGAAAATAAACTTCCTAAAAAGGACAACAAAAAGAATGGTACCATCAAATGTGGGGCTTGTGACTATTGTAGTTATATACTTGAAACACCCAAGGTAAAGTTGGGTTCATACGATATTGAAGTGGCTTTGGCCTTGGGTTCCTGCACCACGACAGGTGTTGTCTATTTGGCCCTGTGTAAGTTCTGCCAATGTTTCTACGTTGGGAAGACAGAAAGGAGGTTAAATTGTAGAATTTATGAACACTGTTGTAGCATTTCCAAAAAAGATGAAAAAAACGCCCTGTTTAAACATGTTAGTGTTAACCATTCCCATTGTTTTAGATTTGGTATCCTAGAGGTAGTTAACATGGATTTCAGAGGGGGGGATTGGACGAATAAATTATTAAGGGCTGAAACTAGGTGGCAACTTAAGTTGAATGCTATAGAATTTCCAGGCATCAATGATGCCATTAGTATCAAACCTGAATTAAGGTTTAGAGCTACAAAACTGTAATGTATATTTTTTATATTTTTTAAACAATGCTTTCATGTGCTTTTTACAGATAGTTTTTCATAGATTGTATTTTTCTAAGGTTATATATCAGTGTTCACCCCACACTTTTACTTTAAATAGTAAATCTTAACAAATTGTTTTCTAATTGCTTTTTAATTGATGATTTGATTTTTAATCAACTTGTATAAAATGAGAAGTAATTAGGATTTTTTTTAGTTCTGATGAAGTCATTTGATGAAAGCGCTTGACTGACTATTGTGGATTTAACAACTATTGTGTTTTTAACAATAAAAGTTCTCTGGGTACTAGTATATTGGCTCCAGAAGTGGACATTTTATTAGTTGGTGTTTTCGCTGCTTCTGCACCTATTTTGGTTCATTTTTCATACTTTTAAGATGAACCATAATGTCCCTGACTGTGCCCCATAGATTAGAATACCTGCTGGTGAGTTTGGCACATTTTGATGTTAATTTAATATGGTCAGAAATTAATTGTTCTATTCACTGCATCACATATATTCTCCCTTGGAACATTATGGTACCTTGTAGTATTCCATTATTGAAGACATAGTCTGAATGAGAAAGTATGCTTTACACAGCTTACACAGCTAATCCAGCTTTATATTTAGGATACAGGAGACCAACTTAAGGTTTGCACTAAGCATTTTCATTTGTTTAGAATATTAGACAACATACTGCATACTGTTTTGACCTTACTGCAGCTCTGAAGATGAGTTTGTGATCAGGTTGCTCATTCTGGGATGCTGAGCACAATATTCATATGGATACACCTTGTGACAAAGGGAAATATTGCCAGCCCAGCTATCTGGAATTTTGTAAAAAGTTATATGTTATTTGTGAATACCAGCATGAAGCAATTGCTTGTATTACCACTATATTAGAACTGTATGTTATGTGTATATCAACCTGCTGGAACAGAAGAGATGTTTTTAAAGTACTGAGTAGAACTGCATATGCACTATTATAACAGTTTATATATATTTATATATATATATATATATATATATATATATATATATATATATATATATATATATATATATATATATATATATATATATATATATATATATATATATATATATTAATAGGAGATTAACTTGCAAAGCTTAAGAATAGTTGAGGTTACGTTACTTTATAGTTGGGCCATAAACAAAAGATGTTATCTCTCAGTTTCAGTGCAGTAGCAGGCACAATTTCTAGAGATAGAAGAAGTTTTTTGTATTGTCTTGAAGGAGAAGTAATTACTAGGATTGAGATGTGGAAGTGTTTTATTGCTTTATGACTTCCAACAGCTGTATAGCTTAGATGTTTTATTTATTATTTTATTTAAAAATGTCCTGCAATGTTGTTTTAAATATTTCCTGTGATTTTGAACTCTGATGTAACTGATTACTTACTGAGTATTATTTTATTTTATTTATAATTAAATATATTTAAACATTTTAATTGTGGCTTGTACGTTTAGATATATTTAAGCTTTTAGAGTACTTGCATATCTATATGGTGACACTGTACAGGCCACTCCTAAATAACCTTGCTCTTGGTCAGACTACTATTTGGATTAATAGTAACATTACACAGTAGGATGGACACCCTTTGATAAGGGCCTTAAAGTAGCTGATACGAGTGGCTGGTGGCAGCTGGAACTACCTTATAGTCTGGGCAGAAGGGGGCATAGTTAGTAAACCTGTGCCAGCCTTTCCCAGGTATGTTTGTATATAAATCAAACCTCAAAGAGTGTGTGTGTGCGTGTGTTTATGTTTTAATGAGTGTTCCTATATAGTTAATTTCTAAGGGTCTTATTACCAGGAATTTAGCACAGCTATCTTGCATTGATTCACAGTGCAGTAGGTTTTAGCCTCATTCCTTAATCAAGATTTCCAAGCTGCCATTGAGAATGAAGATTCTTCTCCCTGATATTTAACAATATTTATTATTCTATTGTTTAATGTAGCATTTGGATTATTTGTAAGGGAATAAGAAAAGTATGAATTATTTGGTTAGATTAAAATCTATTATTAATTTGCCTCTTCCACTAAACCTATCTGAATTCTGTGTATTGCTTTAGTTACAAGGCCTTTCTTGTTTTGGAAGGAGAGAACTTCAGGTTTGATCCATGCCTGAATTAGTTGCTTTTGAAGTAGAAAGATCCAAACTGGCATAGACTAATAATGGGGTGAATCATAATCCACAATATTCAATAACTTGGCAAACCTTCTAAAACTGCATATACATTCTATTGTCCATCAGATTTATTAATCAGGCTGGAGAGTTCTTTTGATTTATTCCATGGCTCCTCACATGCCATTCAAACTTTACAATTATTTTATGTACTAACATAAACATAGATCCTAAAATGTTGAATTCATATTGCTGATAAGGAAAAAAGGCAGTGGAAATATTACTTTTAAGGAATGAAATCAATATTATCAAGCTGAAGCACTATTTGGACTATCTTGTAAGTCTTGTTTTAATTCTTCCCATTATTATATAAAATATTGTACATATGATTTTTTCCTCTGGAGTGTATTTGTTCCAAAGATTCCTTGCTTTTGTTATTTTAGGCAATAAAGAAGCATCAGGGAAGTGGCTTTGGTTCCATATAGTACAAAGTACAACTTTATGAATACTTAATTTCAACTTGAACGTCACACTATATTTGTTAGGACAGTCTAGGAGTTGTTGCAAAAAAACATAACAATTCTCATGGTAAACTAAAATGCTGTCTACAGTTACTGTAGTAATTGTTCTCTCTCCTACACAAGATACCTATAATTATTGGGGGTAAGGTAGTTGCATTCATTAGAGGGTATGTAGAGGCTATGCTACAAAGATTTATTGTAAGAGCTGTAAAAGCTACAGTAGGACATTTGGAACATTAAGGAGTTTGTAAATTATGAAATGGGCAAAGTGTGTAATACATTTGATGCATCATGAGAAAACACTGCCTCATAATCATATTTCTTCTCACTGTAGAATGCCAGTGGCTTGTATCTGTTATTGCCTTGAGTTTGCCTATTTTAACAAACCATGATTAAACCTGAGAGATTAAAGCCATTCAATAATTTTAAAGCCGTTAGACATGAAGATGGTGACAATCCTGATATAAAGATTAATAAGTGTGATTAGCTAAAAAAAAGATTTGCTTTTAATAGGTACTTCCTAGAAGGAAAATCAGGATATGAATAATGTATCTTGGAGCAACCTTCATGCATTCAAAATGTATTAACGATTTAAAAGAAGCAGTGCTTGTGCTTAAACACAATATGACATAAAAACTGTTATGGCAACACAGATAACCTGCTAAGTCAAACTTGCTGAATACGTCAGCTCAAGACCATTATGCTGGTCACTTAGATTTCTTAGTCCATATTGCCAGCCAGTACATAGGCTTTAGACAGCCTATCAAAACACCACCCCTCCTTGCCCCCAGTGGATTTTAATAGATGAATAGATGTTCTTTAATAAAATTTCAAAATCAAACAGGAACCTCCATTAGTTGTGTAACATATTGAAAGGCCTTTCTCAGTACACCATGGGCTGAAAACGCTGCAATATCCTCCCTGTAAATCCCTTATTTTAATAACCCCTGTACTATATACTCCTGTTCAACTTTGTCCAACTAGATGCACCCTCAACAAAGTTGCACTTCATTTTAGTGTTACAAAGGGACCTTGTATTTTTTCCCACAAACGATCTGTAACTGACTTAGCATGGAAGGTACAGCTGCCTACAATATGCAAATATGATTTTCATCAAAAACCTGTTTTCCAGGAAAAAGAGACAGCAGGCAAATTATGAAGACTCTTTTCTTGCCTTTCCACTATATTCTAGTTTACATTCAACATTGCCACATGTTTAGAACTGCCTACGTAATTTATTTGTTTGTTTTTGTTTGTTTAATTGTCTGTTCATTTGTTTATGTATTACATCATTTAGTCAAGGTATTTAGGTCATAATCATAGGTAACTTACATAAAATAAAAAAATGGCAAGACAAAATTTAATAAAAATACCACAAAAGGTACAATAATTAAATACTCTGAAGCTGAAAGCAAAACAAATGAAAAGCTGAGGATTCTCAGGGCAGTTGAATCACCCCTAAAAGTGTCTAGGTAAAGTCTTCTGTAAATGTGGAAACTTAGTGATTTGCTGAGACAGCATTCAGAATCATAGGATCATAGGACCATAGGATCATAGGAAGTTAAATGGCCTTAGGCCCCTTGCAAGCCTAGCCAAGTTCTACCCTTATTACCATGATCAACACCTATTGCCCCTGTCCCAGAGGGACATAGGTGCAACCCCCAGGGTGAATTTACTGTTGCCCATCCAATCATCCAGATTATGTTTGAAAAGGGCCAATGAGGTGCTCTGTTTGACATGAAGTGAAAGTCTCATCCAAAGGTCTGGTAACCTCTGGGAGACAAATCTGTCCCTCCACAGCTTCTGTTAATGTCACATACTAGGTTAAGGTCTTTAAAGCGAGTAACCTACCTGTGCACCATTTGACTTGTGGATATACAGCATTTCCAATAAAGCAGGGTCAGAAATCACCTTATATTCAAGACAGAGATTCCCTCTGAGTAGTTTGCATGAATTACCACATAGGTGGCAGTACACTAAACACCGAAAGTGTGATAAGAGACTTAGGGACAAAGTTGGACAGTGGTCACACCTTCAATAACCACATCGCCACAACAGTCAGAAAATCCTTCTATGTGGCACACCTCATCACTAAGGGCTTTTCATCAAGAAAAAAGGAGGTCATTGTCCACTGTACTCATCCCTCATTAGACCCATTATAGAATACAATGCCCCATTTTGTATGTATCTCTCAAGACATCTGCAACAACTGGAAAGGCCGCAGAAATACCTCACTAAAAGAACCACAGGACTAAAGCATATGCCCTATGCTGACCGTCTTAAAAAACTCCAGCTATACTCTGTTGCATATCATCTACTCCAAGACGATCTCTGCTTAACATACAAAGCCATGTCAAACCCAGAGCTGTTGGACATGCTACACTTAAAGAAAGCCCAATCCCTCAGAGCCACACGCTCCAGGGATCTAAGCTTTGTCATCACAATAAACAAAACATGCTGGAGGGATAGGTTCCTGACCCAGAGACTCCCCAGACTCTGGAATAGACTGCCCATACATGTCAAGCAGAGCGCCTCTTTGGCCCTCTTCAAAAGGAACCTTGATGATTGGATGGGAGAAAGGAAATTCACCCTGGGGATTACGTCAGTCGCCCTGCAAGACAGGGGTCCAGGGAAGTAAATAGTGTGGGAAGAAATAGCCAGGGAATTGTTATGGCTGGGCTTATGTAGGCCCTAGAGCCGATAGCCTAGTACCAACCTATGAACCTATGAACCTATGAAGCAGAATAAAGTGACAGTGATTTCAGATGATCCACATAGAATAGATGCTGAAAACCTTAAATTTTCCTTGTGAGGAACCTTTGTGGTGTCTCCAATTGCTGGAAGTGCTTGGAAAGGAACATACCAAATGGGGCATTGTACTCATTTTTTGGCCTGATGAGGGAAGAGTACAGGGAAGTTATAACTTTCTTTTTTTCTGGAGGCAATGCCCTTACTTATGAGATGAGCAAAATAGAAGGCTCTTCCTACCAATGTGGAGACATGGTGGTCAAAGGTAAGGTTGCTCTCAACCTGTGTGCCCAGGTCTCTCACCATTAAGTGGTACTTAGGGTGTTGCTAATGATGTAGTAGTTAGCAGGAACATCACTCTTACCTAAAGGGATGATAACACATTTTTTTACATTGAGTTTAAGGCCATGACTTTGGCATCAATCGTTTTTTGTGTAAGGCCCTCTTGTAGGATGTTGACATTGTCTGGAGATTCTATGACCGTTCACAGTTTGCAGTCATCAATAAAGTCTGTCAGCCACAGATCTTTATTTTTTGCTTGCACTTTGGAGATATAGATTCCATACAGTAGAGGTCCCAGGACTGATCCTTGTGGAACACCACTGGTTACAGATCTGCTGCTGGAGGTAGATTCCTCTATTTTGACTACATGGGTTCTATCAGTGAGTCTGTTACTGATCCATCTAATGATATAAGGGTTGATACCTAGCTAGGTGAGTTTCTCAATGATGCCTGAGTAAGAGATAGGGTCAAAAGCCTTGGCTAAGTCTAGGTAGGCTGTGTGCAATTATTTCCCATTGTCCAGGGCTTTGGTGACTGTCTCAAAGAAGTCCACCAGGTTTAACAGGTATGATCTCCCTTTGACAAATCCAAACTGAATAGCATCAAGTGTTTGGAGATTACCTATATCTTTGTTGATAAGGTCCATGATGATTCACTCCATGGCCTTGCAGATAAGGCTAGTCAGTTTAATAGGTGTATAGTTCCCGGGGACAGTGGAAGCACCACCTTTGGGACAGTGGAAGCACCACCTTTGTGCCAGGGGATAACGATGGCCATTTTCCATTCAGCTGGGATGAAGCTGGTGCTTAGACTATGTTTGAAAAGAGCACCTAATGTTGTTGCTAATTCTTGTTGGAGCCCATCTAGAATGAAACCTGGGATGTTATCAGGTCCCATAGATGCTGTGTTTTTGGCCTTAGAGAGGGTGTTTATGACATATAAGATAGAAATACAAGGTAGGGGACAGGTGGGAGGGATGTCATGGGATTCATGTGATGGGGACAGGGGAGTGAAGTTTTCACAGAACCTGTCGGCTAACAGGTTTGCTATGCCCACAGGCTCTGTATATGTGGTGTCATTAACTACCAGTTTGGCACAAATCTGGGCTTTTCCTTTTAGGTTATGGATGTAACTTAAGAACGCCTCATGGTTGTCCTCAGTTGAAGCTAATTTGGATAAGTAGTTTGCTTTGAAGGACTTCAAAAGAAGTCTTATTTTCTTGTTTAAGCTGAGGAGGGAGTGTTTTCAGTTTAGGGTTCACTCCCTCTTACTCTTAGACAGCAATTTCTTCCATTTATTGTAAAGCCAGTTAATGGAAACTGCCTACCAAGCAGATTTGCTTTTCCTTGAGGAGCTTGTTTTGGTCCTATCAGGTATGGCTGAGTCAATGCAGATATGCAGGTGTGTGTATAAAGCATTGGCGTAGAACTCAGCATAGTTGCCAGTTCCATCTGAGGGGAGAGGTGCAGTGAAGCTATTTATACCATCCCATAAGAAGTTATAATCTGCTTTGGAGAAGTTTTTTTTTTTTTTTTGTTTAGTTGCTGCTGTGGGGGGAGATCAGATGTGATACTTACTTTAAATGAGACTGATTTGTAGTCAGACCTCACCAGGCAAGACCTCACAGTGGGTGTGCTACAGTGGTCCTCTATATTAGCAAGCACCATATCCAGGAAGTTGGGACCCCTTGTGAGGGTGTCAACCAGCTGGTCCAGGCATTGAAGTTAATGAAGTCAAAGAACCTTTGGGCATGTGAGTTTGAGCACGAGTAATTTACCCAATCAAAGGATGGATAGTTAAAGTCACCCAAATCCATGGTGTTCAGATGTATATTGATTGACTCAAGTATGTCCAAATAGACAGAGTGGGTGTCCCAATTCATGGATGGGGTCCTGTAGCTTGCAATTACTTGAATAGGTGTCCTACCAGCAGTTAATTGCACCTGAAGTATCTCCAGGGAATCATATTGTTTAACCAATCTGAAAGTGTATTTATCTTTAATGAAAATTGTTGCACCACCTCCTTTAGTTTTCATGCCTTCAATTTCTGGTTTGAATGTCTGGAAGGAGGTGAAACGCAGTATGGCTGGTTTGCTTTCCACAGCCTTGAACAAGGTTCTCCGTGACCGCACAAACGTCTGCATCTTCCAAGGTGAGGACTGCTTCCAGTGAGTACAGTTTCATGTTAAGACTCCTAGCATTTAGCAGCATAACCTTCAGGTTGCTTTTTAGATGGAGATTTGACATCGGAAATTTTGTCCTTGAGACACTGCCTAAAAAGGAACTATGGGGGTGGCAAGAGCCCTAGGCAGTAGCTAAAATCCCAGGAGTGACAGATGAAGACCATCTCTGGCAAAGCATCGAGGTCTGTCGATCATGTCATCCCAGGCTGACAGATTCTGGATCCCCTTAGAATGACATCAGAAACTAAGCCAATTATTGAAGTCAACAATTTTGTGTTTGTCTTGCGGCATCATCCTAGGTGAAGGTAAAATGCTGCTTAAGGCTAGGGACATACCTGCCTGAAACACATAGTCCGAGAGCTCAGACATGTCTTTCTTTATATAGTCCAGAGACAGACAGCTGACCATGACCTTTTCCTTATCCAGCCTGGTGACAGGGACATCTGTGTGTCTCGCAATGGAATCATCTATGACTGATATGTTTGGTTTTGTGTTTTGCCTTAAGGACTTGGCAGGTGAGATACTGGTGTGAGCTATTATGTGTATTGTGTTCTGCAGATGATGTATTATGTGTAGCATGCTTGCATTTGTGTTTTGGAGGTCTCTGGTGTTTAGGTATGTTTCTATGGGTCCTTATTAGATGACTGAAGATGCATTCTTTCGAATGCGTCTTGGTCAAACTTGAAAAGACAAAAAGGCAAAATGACAAAGTGGCATATAAGCAAATTCTTTCCCTGGGAAAGAAATTGTTTGGCTGCGTCCGTTACTTTGCTGTTTTCGTCACTCTAGTGCAATCTCAGAGTTGGTATATTTAAGTAGGGGAAGTGTGGGGGGCAAACCCCCATGTGGGGGATGTGGGGGGGAGCCCCCCACTTTATGTTATGTTTTAAGTGTTTTTTTTTTTTTGTTTTGGAACAGCGATTTTTTTCCTTGGAAAAAATCACTGTTCTAAGTGTTCAAGTTTGTAAGCTTTCACTTACATGGGGTTGATAAATCATTGTTCACTTTTCTAAGCGTTCAATGATTTAATATAGACACTATTTCTGGCGAGGACCTCTGCATATGTAGATATGTGTGATGTGCGTTTGGGTAGAGTATGAGGTGAGGTGTTCATGCTGGCAACCCTCTCATTGTCAGATGTACTGACAGGTGTGTGAGGGCATAGATTCAAGGTTCTTAATATAGTTGCATCTCTCACATGTTGAGTTTATGTGGACTAGGAGTGTGGACTAGGAGTAGAAGGCTGTCGGAGAACATGAAGCAATTGCTACACTGCCTCAGGATGCCCATGTCAACCAAGCTGGCTGAAGAAGCTGTGGAAAATTGTCCATCCATCCATTTATGTCAAGCCAGGTAACTTATTCCACAGGACTGTGGCATGATATACTAAATAGATTCTATCAGTTGTTTCTGATCTGGACCATGGAAGAACTAGCAAGTCCTCTCCTGACAACCTGAAGTATTTATCTAAGGCAGAGGGTCTTAGCTTCTTCCTATGGTAGGCAGGACCCAGATTGTAAACACATTGTAGGTGAATATAGAGATCTTAAAAGACACATGCATCATGGACTGGAAGTCAGTAACGATCTTGTACAACTGGAGCAACATGATTAATACCATGAGTACCAGTAAATAATCCAGTCAAGGAATTCTGCACCAGTGCAGCTGAGCCAGACCATCATCTGCAAGCCTGACGAAAAGGGCATTACAGTAATCCAAGGGCAAAGCAAGCAGTGCACGAACCAAGGCTGCTAAGTCCAAAGATCATATAAAATGTCCAGGAAATAGTCTTTACATGGAATTATGGTGTTTTGTTGACAGCCAGCACCTGGTCCTTTAGTACCAGCTTGTCATCAAGGGCAACACCCAGATCCATACCTCTCAAGTGTTTAGATTTTCACAGAATGTCCTGATTTTTCCCTTGTGTTTTTTGCCTATTCTTAATAAAATGTGTGGTTTTCTGGCATATCACTGAGAATTTAAGTCAGTAAATAATAGCATGCATTTGACTTTCAAACAAAATATCCTTCAGAAAATGTATGCTAACACAAAGCCTTTTATTCTAACAATTTTCTAAGTTTATAAGAGCAATATTTAAAAGTTTATCTCTGATTCTGGGCCTTTGTTTGCTTGTTATTTTAGCTTTGACCAAATTTCTTAGGCTTAGCGGTTCAGTTGTATGCCCAGATTTAGACAACAGGCACACATTCTAGTGCATTCCCTCATAAATGGAAGCAGGGGAAGATGAAAGCATGGTCTTGATTGTTGTCATATTATGCTTAGAGCAAATAGTTCTCAAACATTGAATACTTGAACCCAATCTTTCCTCAGGAGTAATAAAATGAGACACAGAATTCTGAGAAGAGAAGCAAAGCTGAATATTAGTGGCACAACTCTCAACTTCTTAGAGCAAGAAATCTGGACAAAGCCATAAATAATGAGGGGACAAAGGCCCAACAAATAGGGACGCTTTTTAAATATTGCTCTTAGAAACTAAGACAGTTGATAGAATAACAGATTTTATCAGCATGAGTTTTCTGAAGGGAATGAAGTCTGAAACTCAATGTCTGTCGTTATTTCCAAACCTCAATGTTTTGCCAATGATTTTCCAGAAAAACATAATTTTATGAGAAACAGACCAAAAATATGAGGCCAAAGTCTGGACATTATGGGAAAATATGTACAGTTGAGAAGTATGATCAGAGGCATGCAATTGTTTATAAATACTTCTTCCCTTAATGCCCTTCTATAGTGGCACCATGAATTCTGTGAAAAAATGCAAGCCAATATAAAGTGATGGTGTACCCTGCAATGCAGAGGGAATGAAGCAGAAAAATTAACTTCTATTGCCGCCGTCTGGAAGTGACTTGAGAGATAAGATGTAAATGACTTTAATATGGTACTTGAAAAACTGCAGTAATATAACAAGTGTTTAATAAGGATCCCAGGGTACATGGGAGCAAAAGCTGTTGGAAAATCAGTTAGGACCTGTATTCAGTATAAATATTGATATCTCACAATATATAGCCCATTAACCATTCAAATGAGGGCAGTTTCAGAGCTCTGCTTAGACCTAAAACTAGACTTACAAGAATCTATGATAGCAGAAATAAAGAAAGACCCCAGGATTCATGAATCCTCCGTGTAAGTGTAGAGTAGGCTTACACGGAAATGCCAGTGTAAGAATAAGACGGCAGAGCACCATGCATATTAATGAGGGCACACTGCCTCAACTCTAAGGCTTTCACGGAACATGCACGAGTGCAGGGGGGCATGTCGGACTGCCGAGCAGTCAAAAAATCCACGCCCCTGCAAGTCTCACAATAGGGAAATGTCAACTGACATGAGCGAGTGCACTCAAATGTGTACATAGCCAACACTACACTCCCCCACATTCTAAACCCCAGTCTGTTGAAGGTGGGGAGATTCGTCTCTACCGAAAGCGCTTACAGTAATAAAGTCTTGTTGTTAGTGTTCGAAGTCTGCTGGCTGAGTTCGTTATTACCACGTTTTGGTTTAAACCCCTGTCCAATTATAAAAGGTAAAACTTTTAATTTTTTTTTATTCCCGATATAGCTGCCCGTATTTGCGCGTGTTTGCGCGTGATTGCCCATTGCTTAGCTACAGTCAAGACATTGAAGAGGATAATAAGAAACCTATATGCAAATTAAGCAAAACAGCAATAGCGTAGTGGTAGAACCTTCGCACAAAGAGGAGGCATTCCCGGTTTGAGTCCCACCACTCCCCTTTTTTATTTTCTGTTGGGAAATCTGTATATGAAAAGAATCCCTGGGATTTATCATTGAAATTATAGTAAAAAGCATTGAAATAGCCTATGTAGTAGTGAACAAATTCTAAACATATATAAGAAAGTGAAATGGTTCTGCATACTGATGAATGCATAAGTAATGTATCTTAAGCAATGTGAAGCACTGCTAAGCAAAGTTTACCAGTATTAAGCACATGTCAGTACAATTGCTCATAGCTTAGCACTGCTTTAATTAGCGCAATAGCTTTGTGCAGAGCTGTGCACCATGCCAACCAGTGCAATGCAGAGCAACGTCAGGCAATGTAGAGCAATGTAGAGCAACATCGGGCAACGTAGAGCAACATCGGGCAATGTAGAGCAAAGTCTGTAAAACATAGCCACACCTCCTTGCCAGTCTGGCCAGTCGTGAAATAAAAAGCAATTTTTGTTTCAAAGTAATTCATCAAATCAAGCAAGACATCCGAGGGGGACCTTTTAATCTCTTGCTGGAAAAAAACAAATTATTATGGCAGATTCGGCTTAATGCCTTTATGCACCCTGGTTTAAATGAGAAATGTTCACCAATGTGTCTCTTAAAATTAAGAAGTTTAGAGAGATAACTTACATTAAAATCAAAATAAAATAAAATAAAAATAAAAATAAAATTGAAAACAAACATAATAGAAATGATACATATAGAGTATAGAATAATTAATTAGCATCATATTCACCTCACAATCATTAGTTGACTAATTCTTACCAATACCTCCATAACAACAACATTACAAATAAGAAAACATTTTAAAAAAGTCTATTGAAAGAATTATTTTAAATTTTATTATTTCATTATAATATGTTTTTTTATTTTAAATTTCTGCACATCACTATTAACTCATTTAATAAGGAACGCTCTCTAGGTATAAATAATTTAATTAATTTATTAAAATTAATTTGATGAAAAATTTTTTTTAAGGTTATCAGTGTTTCATTTATTTTTTAATATTGTTTTTATAATATCACAATATAACATAAGTAATTTTTTAATTTCTTATTTTTAATAAATATATGGAGTCATTTAACAGCGATAAATCGCAGGAATATAATTTTAATGAACATCTATAACACTATTGTTAGTATTTAAATTTTAGCAGCAATAGTAGTAGTCTCACTTTAAGAAATTACGTAATGGTTTGCAATCATGGTGCGAAAATCAAGGAAATTGAGCTATTTAAATAAGACTCTACTACTGTTCAGATGTTTGTTAGTTTGTCTGAAGAAGTCCAACCATTGATTTGGATGAAAAGCGTTATTTAAATTTATTAACGTTTAACTTTTATTCTAATAAAGTGAGTGGAAAAGCGTTTGCCTAAGCGGATCATCCTTTTAGTTAAAGTTTGTGGTTTCGTAGTCGTTTTGAAATAAAAAGCAATGACAGGCCTCGATCCCGGGATACTGTGCACCATAATCACAGGACTGAACCACTAAGCCATGACAGCTTTTCATAAGTATGCACTTTCAACACACACATACATATCAATGGAAGTTTACCCATTGCTAAGCAGGTGTACCCTCAGCTGCGTTTTTTCAAAACCGGCCAATCACAAATAAGTGTGGGAAATTATGCATATTTAAGCTCCATAGGTGGGAATACTTGCCATAACTGGTTGTTGCTCCCATCTGCAGGCAGTAATGGCTGGTTCTGGAGAGGGGTCTCATTTTCGAGCACAACGTTGGAGCATTATGGAGTCTAAACTAATGGTTTGGCTCCTTGTCCACCATCATGAGGATAGACTCCTGTGAGGCCAGTACCAGGGCACCCAATACAAAGCGGAAGCCTGGGATGGTCTAGCTCATGAACTCACCAGTGCCACAGGCATCCCTCAGACTGGTGAACAGGTCAGACACCACTATGCAGACCTGAGAAGACGCAAGGTGGATTGACTGGACCAGTGGATTCAGGAGGCCTGTGGGATGCCCGGTGCCCCACTACTGAGTAAGTAGCCATGGAATTAAGTATGTAAGAATTGCTATTCTAGTGTATACTATGGATAGGTATGTCTCAATATCACTTCAATTATTTCACAGCTGCAGGTGTCTGTGCTGCGAATTAGCAAGCCTATGCAGATAGGCTGCTAAGGCTGCACCACCAGGTAGGTTAGTAAGTATTCTGCATGTACTGTTATGTAAAACAAATGAGAGAGTGTGAAAAATGTGTTTAAACACAATAAATAAAGGTATAATCATTCTCTAATAACTATTCTGCATGTATTGTCATATGAAATAAATGAGAGAGCCTCTAGAAAAGTGTTTTAAGTCTTTAATAAAGGTGTAATTCCTGGAGTGTGTCTGTGTCATTTTCTTTGATATGTTGTTGCACTCTTGCATTATAGAAATAGTACTGTTGTATTAAGTGCTGTCAACACATAGATGGGTAGGCCCATATAAAGTGGATGAAGGCAGTGCCAGTAGCTTTTAAGCATATTCACAGTCCACAACTGTTGGTTCATGCCCAGCATGTACAGGTTAATCTGGCACATGAGTAGCTTGGTATTGTGTTCCCCAGAAATGTCATTGTGCTGGCAGAAATGTAGGGAGCTGTTAACATATAACTGATAATTTCACCTACACATATCTAGATAAGTATAGGAAAGTAGAGCTGTCAGTGTACCATCTCAGCAGTAGTGTGTCTGAGAAATTCACAAAATATGTAGCAGTAACATCTGCATCCCGGACAGTTTGCATTTCAGATATAGCCCATGTATATAAAGATCTAGCAAGACCCATTTCACGATCTAAGGACAATTGTGTAGTGTAATAATACATGTAGGGGAAATATAACTGCAGTCAATAGGAATGTAGTGTAAACTAGACGGATATATAAGTTGTTAATGGAGCTATCATTTTCCACCCTACTGTATGTGCATAAAAAATGTAATTCCACACCTCAAGTGGGTATGTGTAATCTCAATACATTTGTTGGGACATATGTCCTATTGGTTTATAAATATCTGCATTTATTTTGATGCGTGTGCCCTGTTAAAATACCACAATATTGGTGGCCTGTTGCCATCAATTAAACCTGCATGCTGTTGCAATGTCCACTGTTGTCCCATATATGCATGTGTCATGCTTGCTGTTCAACTGTTGAAACTCTGGTGTGTTGGGTTAATGGGAACACTTTTGCATGCTATTATAACTAATTGGGAATGCTGTTGACTGTTACTAACCCATATTTTCATTAAATCCTCCTAAACATAGAATGTATGGGAAGGCCGGTCCCAGCGGACCCACCTGTCCCAACTCAGCTGGCGATGGCACCTGGCACCAGCAGGTCTGGTGCCCAGCCTGGGATCTCCTCCTCTGTTGACCCTGTGCCACCTTCGGGTGGAAGCACTACAGGGGATTGAAAAAAAAGGGGGGGCATTCTGGTCCCAAAAAAAATTACGCCCCATACATAGCTGCCCATTTTGCACACATGTCCACTGGACACAAACTGATATTTAATTGGCAGTACAACACACTTTGTTGTCCTCACCCCACTCACAGGGGTTGAAGGTTTCATATTTCACTCCAAAATTATTGCATATGCACAGCTGTTGCAGTTAAAGAAATGGGTAGCTATGGGCCTTTCCTACACCCATCCTGCACATCCTGAGCTGTTTTCCCCACTGTCTTTCCCTCTTTGTACCCAGTTTTCACCACTTTCCTATCTCCCCTTTTTCTTTTCTTTCAAAGAAATTAGTGCAGGGGTTAGCCGGAGTAAGTACTTTTAAGCAGTAGTTAGCGGGTTTGCGCGAGTGTACGCCTGTGTGCGCGTGTGTGCTTAGCTAAGCATTGCGCAAACCCATGCAAACCCACTTACAACTGCTTAAAAGTGCCTTAGTCACTCTGTATGTCAGGGCCCTAGTTCTACTCAGTAGCAAAATAAAACACCTCTATCAGTCTTGAACACGGACCTTGTACACACTAAACTGCATGACGTACCACTGAGCCATGGTAACCATACAACACATTGGTGCTGAAATCAATATATCATGCATCAGAATGAGTGAATGTAAAGGACAAATAGAAATGTCATAACACAAATCCTGTTCTGTGGATCTTTATCAGCAGTTCTTGTGGAATTGCATTACATGACTGTAAAAAGAGAACCAGCCATTCTAGCAGGAAATAATGTTACAGCAGCACTTTACAACCCCCACACAGTATCATAGCAGGACAAGCATTAGCATATCTGATTAGGGCAGAGGCCATACTTCCCAACTGTGACTAATTTACAGGCATGTCCCTGATTCTGAGACAGATTTTAGCTGTGTCCCTCTGAATCCCTCTGAAAGCTACTGATGTTAGGCAGAAAGGTGGTGAATTACACATAATGAATAATGACAATAAGTAAGAGTTAGACACCGCTTGTACTTCAGGAAATGTGTATTAATCCATATGCTCTGGTTCTCTCAAAGTTTCAACCTAATGTCCCTAATATTGTAAAGGTGTACCTCACTTCTACCTCCTTTTCCCTGTGTCTGTTCAAATATGTACCTGAGTTTTTGAGAGGCCTGGCAGAGGCAGACACACACAGGCATATCAGCTATTCTGCTGTTACACACTGTGCAAATAGCTTTGGAAGGAGTTCCAGAAGCATATCCTTATTTAGGAGTACAACACTGAAATACCAAGGGATGTAGCCATGTACTGGTAGCAACCAACTGTGATAATGCCATTGTTTCAGTGCTGAAAAGACCGGTGTGGTGCACAAAGAATAACAGGCTAACCTCCGGCTACCATCTGGATAGGTCCACAGTTGGGAGCTACACAGACAGACTACTTGCCTTGGTAAACTACCAGGTACACAGCAACCCTTTAAGTCCAGCAAGATAAAGTTCACACATTAATACATACTGCTCTCTGTCCATCTGCACCCCTACCCAAATGTGCAACAAACCTGTGTGTTCAGGGTCTACCAAGGATGTAGGTAGGCATACTCAATACTGAAATCTGTCCATTTTTCTTGAGCAACCTGTGCTAATGTCAACACTAAAAAAGTACAAACTGATCAAAAGTGAGTAAATTAACATTCACAGTATAGCAGTTCACAAACAGTTCATGTGCCCAATTAATACATCTCAATAACTACTTTTGTATGGCAGTGAATTGTATAAGTGGAAAAGAAACTACATACTCCCATGTATCTTGTGTTAGCATTTGTAGGGGTGAGTACAATTCTACACTGACAACTGTTTAGTGGAAGTGGCAACATTCAGGTCTGAGTACAACTTTTAAATCACTGGCTACACCCCTAGCTTCAGATATAAGAACTATACCAACCTTCTGACTTACACAATGGTGCCCACAGCAAACAAGCATGGGCCCCACTTTGGAAAGCTGAAAGGGCTATGCCTACCTGACATAGCAATTTATAGCATTGGGTTGCTATGACAGTGAGTACTGCAATTACCACACAGCAGGCTACATGTAATTACCAAATGGTGGCCACCAATTGGTGCAGAGGCTATCACATGCACATGTGCAGATACCTATAAACGCAGGCTGTACTTGCTGGCCACACATGCAATCATCCCATTGCAGATGCTGAGAGAGAGAGACACACACATAGACAGAGACACACACACACCGACCCACACCAGTGGGAAAAAATAAATAAATAAACCAATAAATAAAAAAAATGCATAAGTTTTCGTAGGATCATATCGTGTAGCATGGCACATTCCATGACAATGTGGGTACATGTAGTTGGTGAGTACTGCAAGGCTCCACCAGATGTGCCCAGGCACTGGAACCATGACTTCAGCATCCCAAACACATGCTCAATTACATTTTGTGTTTGTGCGTGTGCCTCATTATGGAGATCTTGTTCAGGTGTGTGTGCATTTCTGATGGGTGTCATCAGCCATGGCTCCAGTGCGTATCCAGCATCCCCCACTAGGTGACCGTCAGGGATGTCCCCATTGGCAAATGTCTGGAGCAGCTGCATCAGATGCCAGATATGGGAGTCATGGTAGCTTCCAGGGCAGCCAGCGCACACATTCAGTATTATGCCCAGGGCATCGCACATGACCTGGCAGTTGATAGAGTGGAAGCCCTTGCGGTTGATGTAGGCCCTACCCCGCTCACCGGCTGGTGCTTTGATGTGTATGTGCGTGCAGTCCATTGCACCCACTACCTCAGGGTGTTCCGCTATTTGCTGGAAGAGATGCATATTGCTGGCCAATACCTCATGGGAATTGGGGAAATATACATGATCACTGACATGTGCTGCCATGGCATTCAGGAACTGGTGCAGTACCCTGGATGCTGATGACTGTGAAATCCCAATCATATTACCAGTTGGTCTCTGGAAGGTACCTGTTGTTAGCATTCTTAGGCCAACACATACCTTGGTTTCCACTGGGATGGGTTCCCCCTCTGTTGGTTCTGTGTGTGAGGCATGGCCCGCACAGCTCAACAATTTGCTGCAGGAGCTCTCTGTCCACTCTATAGCACTTCACTATCTCCAGCTCATGTAGCTCCTGGTAGGTTACCCTGGGTCTGTACACTCTTCTCCATCTCCTCACTGTGGGTTGCTCATCAACATTTGCAATGGCACCACCCTCAGCATTTTGCACATGTTGCCTTTTAATAGCAATGGCAGCCCCTAACATTTTTTGTCTCAGTTAAGCTTTTTAAGTTTTCACTTCTCTTTGTATACTGCAGTGTTGCGGTGTTTCTGAGTAAAACATCGGGGAATGTTGTTTGCAGCGTTGTAAGTGCTGTGCTGGGCTGGGCTAGTGTACTGCCTGTGTAATTGGCTGATTCTGATTGATTTCACCTGGCAGCTCTGCTAGTTCTCCTTGGTTAACTTCCTACTACTGCTTTTCCTTCCTTTTCCCTTTATGTTTCCACAGGGGGCAGCGCCGCGCAAACAAGCACAAACACGCGCACACAAGCGCACACTCGCACACACAGCCTTACACAGGCTTAGGCGGGTGCACATCCACACACACAGGCTTACACAACCTTACACAAGCTTACACGGGCACACACGTGCACACAGGCTTACACGGGTTTACAGGTGCACCCACATGCACGCACACAGTGTAAGCATCTTTGCAAGAAACTTTGATTGTAGCCACAGCATACGCCTTCGGTTTCTGGGTTTCAGTTCAGACAATTGTAGACACGCCTCTTCCAGTCCTGAGTAACTCACAGCAAACATATGCCACTCTGCTCCAATAAGCTTACAGTCTTTGATACATATTGTGATTCACTATCCGTATACTCATTTGCATAGGATTGCCTACTAATGCTTGGTTACATCTCTCACACTGAGCTTCCCCCCTTAGCAACCACTACTCAGTAGCCATGTTGTCTTCAGCCTGCCATTCACTTGCATGGCAGATGGATATTCTTAATGAAATGCCTATTTTTGGCTTTTATTTATTTATTTATTTATTTTTCTGGTTTTTAGAGCGCCGCATGTTTGCGAGGTGCTGTGCTACGCTTAAACATCGGAGATCGGGGGTGAAAAAAAATTATTTTTTATTATTTTGCAACACGTATAAATGCCAATGGCCTTATATTTGGCCATTAGCATGCTTCGTCAACTGGATGCATCCTTTATTTGGAGATGTCATTGCTCCGTTTTGCTATTTGCAGAATGGTACTCAGTTACCAATGGAGTACATTTATGCAAATAACACTACTCTTACTCGGACAGGTTAGTGTTTCCTGGATCGCAAATTTACCTCATTTGCATAGCTTTCAGCAGCAAATTAGGTAATTTGCATACCATAACACTGTCCGTGCAAGAGTAGCTTTAGAAGCTCTCATGCACACCCCTACTGGCTATTTCTGAATCTCTCTGCAAACATATTGCCTGTCTGCAGTCTTACACTGTTCTTACACTCCATGCAAGCCTTCGTAAATCCAGCACAGAGTGTATCCATGTGCATAACATTTTCTCAATAAACTTCGTTACAAAAGGGAGGTTAGTGACTGGAAAGTAATGTTCTATATAGTAATTTTCCAGTACTAGTTCCTTAAGAATTGGTATAATCAGTATCTTCTTTACGGATGTAAGGAATAACCCAGTCTTAGGCTGAATACCATAATTTGGAAAATAACTAGATCTAGTAACTCAAAATAATGCAAAATCAGCTTTGTGAGACACGGGTATAATATGAAATAGCCAGGATATGCAAGTGAAAGTATCTTCATGAGCTCAACATAGTCTGTGTAGCTGAAGTTAGCCCAGAGAAATGGCTGGATAATTCATACAGGAATCACTGAAAAACACATGGGTGAATATATAATGAGTTCAGCAGCCTTATCTACAAAGAACTACAACTTCATCTCAATAATAACAGGTAAAAACACTTGAAACATATTGCCTGTGTCTGGCAGATGAATTATCCAGCCATTTCTCTGGGCTAATTTCAGCTACACAGACTATGTTGAGCTCATGAAGATACTTTCACCTGCATCATCGAGATACAGCACTCTTGTTATAGATAGTACCCCAAAAAGGCGAACCCCATTTCTCGGACACCCACATCCCACGGAATCTCTTTTTAAAGTTTTTTTGTCTATTCCTTCTAGCATGTCGAGGGATCAGTTGCTAGTATCCTCTCCTGCTCAGCTGGTGAACCTGGGAATATTGAGGCAATGTTACAATTGCCTCATGTACACAGACAACCCTCTCCTCCTCCCAGAAAACACAAATACATGCGAGAGATGCAACTATACGGCCAAACTGGAGGCTGAGCTCTCTCAACTTAGGACTGGCAAGACCAGACAGGAGGAGAAGGTTACCACACACACTATAGACCCAGTCTCACAGAGTACCATCACAACCTCAAATCATACACATAAACACACAAAGACATACTCGGAGGCTCTGATCAGAAATCTACCAAAACAGCAGAGGCCACCAAAGCAGACACCCAAACAACCACCACCTCAGAACACAACACCTGCAACACATAGACCTCACAGTCAGGGTGTCAAACAGTCACAGCCCTTAAGGCCAAACACAATGCCAGACACACTAGTAATTGGTGA
Source organism: Protopterus annectens (assembly GCF_019279795.1). Taxonomy (NCBI): domain Eukaryota; kingdom Metazoa; phylum Chordata; order Ceratodontiformes; family Protopteridae; genus Protopterus; species Protopterus annectens. The sequence continues at coordinate 256,025,779 of NC_056725.1, forward strand.
CTCCATAGTCAGACACATTGACGTCCCGCTCACCAGACTGAGTAAGGAGAGAGTTACAGTAAGCTGCCTGTCGGGTGCTAGAATCCGCCACATAACGCAAGCACTCAGGTCTCTCAACAGCAGGTACAAATACGACTCAGCCACAATACAGAGATAAGATGATCAGCTTTAACAATTGGTTTAAACTCTGGTGTCATTCAAAGGGGATCCAATGTCTGTCTGCCTGGGATGACATGCTGGACAAGCCACGCTGCTTCGCAAGGGACGGCTTGCACCTGTCACCCCTGGGATTCCGGATATTGGCAAAGGCTCTTGCCACCCCCATAGTGCCTTTTTTAGGCAAGTCTCAAATTCTAAACCTACCACCCTAGAACACAAAAAAGGAAAAAAACTAAGGGTAATGCTGCTCAATGCCAGAAGTCTAAATCTCAAAATGCACGCACTCGAGGCCCTTCTCAGTATGGAGAACATCGATGTCTGTGCTGTGACAGAAACCTGGTTCAAGGCTCCTGAGAGCACCCCAGCACTAACAGGTTTTACCTCATACCATGCGTTCAGCCCCAAAATCCGGACAATAACAAGAAAGGAGGGGGTATCCATATTCATCAAGGACACCCACACCTCAAGACTGGTGGCAACGCACGATGCATCGGAGACCATCCAGGTGCAATTAACCATAGGCAAGACTGCTCTGCAAATTGTAGCATGTTACAGGCCACCCTCACAAACTCAGGAACCTCGCATGGCTTTCCTGAAAACACTGGAGGGGATAAATGTATCTCCAAACACCATCATACTAGGTGACTTCAATTACCCTAATATAGACTGGGAACACTACTCAAGCCCAAACACCCTAGCCCAAAAGTTCCTGGAATTCATAAACTCAAATGCCATGGAACAACTAGTCTCCATCCCCACAAGAGGAGAAAACATACTTGATCTCATCATCACGAACATGGGAGCACAATGTTCAACACCGGAAGTATACCCCTCACTGGTGAGATCAGATCACAAACTAATCTTGCTGGAGGTCCTCATCCCACCCCCACCTGAAATAAAAAGACCACAGTAAAAACTTCTCGAAAGCCGACTTCACACTTCTAAAGACTAGTGTGGTCTCCTTTAAGGCCCCGAGCGGCGGAAAACAGTATTCAAGCCGCTGAATCACTTACAAATGCCTTCTACCAGCACCTGCAGGACTGCATGGATAAGGCAATCCCAAGCAAAACAAAGACTCTTTGTACCAAGGGCAAGCGTCCAGTCTGGTGGACCCCAGCCATAAACAAACTCTACAACAAAAGGAGGAAGCTACTACAAGATAGAGCAAAATCCTTAAAAGGTAAGACACCTTTGATCACTATAAGTAAAAAGCTAAGAGCTCTCATAAAATCATCCAAAGCAAATTTTGAGAGAAAAATAGCTAAAGACTCAAAAGACAATCATAAGGCCTTCTTTAGCTATGTTAGAAACCTGGGAGGAAACTCCCAGATATGCTCAGAACTAGTTCAAAATGATGTGAAGATTACTGATCCTACAGACATTGCCAACATACTGGCTGACAGGTTCAGTGCAAACTTCTCCCCTCCCCAAAAGGAGAGATATCTATACCAAATGGTTGCAGCCCCCAAACATCTCAAGCCCAAGTGAGAACTGCTCTCTCCAAAGCAAAAACACAGCATCCATGGGACCTGATGGTGTCCCAGGCTGTGTGCTCCACGAACTCAACGAGGAATTAAACCCACAGCTAGGACAGCTATTTAATCATAGTCTCACCTCTGGATACGTACCCAGGGAGTGGCGCACTGCGACTGTGGTCCCACTTCACAAAGGCGGTGCCTCCACAGACCCTGGAAATTACCGTCCCATTAGCTTGACAAGCCTTATCTGCAAAGCTATGGAGAGGATCATAATGGACCTCATAAATAAAGACATAGGGAATTTGCAGACTTTGGATCCAACCCAGTTTGGCTTTGTCAAAGGCAGATCATGCCTTTTAAACTTGGTTGACTTTTTGAAACAGTCACCAAAGCCATTGATGAGGAAAGGCAGTCCATACAGCCTACCTCGATCTGGCGAAGGCCTTGACACAATACCCCACTCGGGTATCATTGAAAAACTCATCAGCTTAAATGTTAACCCATACATCACAAGATGGGTTGCAAACTGGCTGAGTGACAGAACCCACAGGGTCAGAGTTGCTGGCGCCATGTCAGACTCAAAGCCTGTCACAAGTGGTGTCCCACAGGGCTCAGTCCTGGGCCCACTCTTGTTTGGCATCTACTTTTCCGAAGTACAAGCAAACACAGGAGGGTTATGGCTGACAAAGTTTGCAGATGACTGCAAACTGGGCGCCGTGGTCGAAAACACATCTGACACAGATATCCTTCAGAAGGGTCTCACAGAAACGGATGACTGGTGCCAGAGCCATGGCCTAAAGTTAAATGCCAAAAAATGCATAGTCATACCCTTCGGGAAAAACAAGGTTACCCCTAGCTACCATATAGGTGGTAATCCTCTGAACACAGAAGAAGTTATCAGGGACCTGGGGACCCAGGTTGACAGTAGCCTGTCATTCGACACCCATGTAGCTAAAGTAGTTAGGAAGACCTTCTACATTGCCCACCTTATCATGAAGGGATTCACATCTAGATCAAGGGAGGTCATAGTCTCCCTATACTCATCACTCATCAGACCAATGATTGAGTACAATGCCCCATTCGGAATGTATCTGACCCGACACTTGCAGCAGCTGGAGAGGCCACAAAAGTTCCTCACCAAAAGGATAAAGGGTCTCAAAAATCTGTCCTATGCTGCCCGACTGAAAGAACTCCAGCTCTATTCAGTCGCCACCGCTTGCTCAGAGGTGACCTTTGCCTGACATACAAGGCCATGTCTAACCCAGATTTGATGAATATGCTTCACCTCAAAAAATCTAGATCCATCAGAGCCACAAGGGCGGGAGACTTAAACCTCGACACAGCTATTAATAGGATGTGCTGGAGGGATAGATTCATCACCCAAAGACTCCCTATGCTGTGGAACAAAATCCCGGTATATGTGAGGCAGAGCACCTCGCTGGCCTTGTTCAAGAGAAATCTTGACCAATGGATGGGAGATCGCAGATATACTCCAGGGATTACCTCAGTGTCACTGCTAGACAGAGGCACAGCAAAATAATGGGTATAGTTCCCCACAAAACTATGGGCTAGGCTTATAAATGCCCTTGGGCAGATAGCCTAGTATGAACCTATGAACCTATGAACCTATGAACCATAAGGCAGATTGGACTGCACAACCTACTAACCACACCAAAAAGTGTAACGTAGATATTGAATGTAGAGGATATCTCTCTGTTTGGTAATGGTACAATGCTGATGCAGTCCAAAGAAGGTACATGCTTCATTAGTTCCATTGCAACCCCTAATCAAGCCTCTGCAACAAATATAGATGATTGATAAACCATAGCTGTTCCTAGGCAATAGATCTAGGATGTTTACAAGTTCAATAGCCCCCAGGAATATCTGATGTCTAAGCCACACTGAGTGACTCCTCATTCCCTGCATTGACCCCCCCCCACACACAGAACCAGTAAAACAAAGGAGACATTATTTTCCTCATTACACCTGCTACTACTATCACAAGTGATAAGTTCAATATCAGGAGGTGAAAACTTAGGGAGGCCTAGCTGGAAATGGCCCAGGTATTGGTTTCAAGACCAACTAGTAATATTAACTTCAATGTGTAGACAAACGTAGTAGTTACAGTGGAAAAAAACTGAGTGAAGACAAAGCCTCACTGGTATTTTTCTTAGCCCAAGCATTAATTTCGACTAGGGTTAGCCATATGAGAGATCTATGAATTAAGCTGAGGAGGAAATCAGAGAACTCCTACAGATGATCTCCTAGGTAACCTGGTGGATGTTATACCATGAGAAATCAATGGATCTCAAACTTGTAGCCCATGGGCCTTAAGCAGTTCTCAGACCAGCATAATTGTAGATGAGAGAATTTACAACCTTGTATTTCTAAATTCACTGGTAATGCTATTTTTGAGATTTTTTCCATCAGCTGAGCATGCTAGTTCTCATACAGCTCTAATTGTCATGAGAGTTTGAATTCTCTTGTACTCATACTAGAACCAAGATGGAAGAAAAACACATGCTAACCCCAGCTACCTGATTCATTAATGTCTTACCTGTGACAAGGAATAAACTAGAGACTTGGTAGGACAGAAGCCTCAAGATGTGTGCCAAAGTTTTTGTTTTATCCAGCTAGGCCTCCATATCAAAATCTAGATCTTGCACACATTCTTCTTCTTTTGGCTTTTCCCGGTTAGGGGTCACCACAGCAGATCACCTGTCTGCTCATGATTGGCAGTGGAGTTTTACAGTGTCGAGTTGCCAGCTCGGTGCCCAACCTTCCACAGAAGGCACACACATACACACACACACACACACACACACACACACACACACACACACACACACACACACACACACACACACAAACTCACACCTAGGGCCAATTTAAAGTGTCCAATCCACCTGCCGCATGTCTTTGGGATGTGAGAAGAAACCAGAGCACCCGGAGGAAACCCACGCGACCACAGGGAGGGCATGCAGACTCCACACAGAAGGCATCCCAGCTGAGGATCGAACCAGAGAACCTCTTGCTGTGAGGCAACAATGCTAACCACTGCACCACCATGGCCACCCTAGGTCTTGTACACATTGAAAATCCAAAATAATACCCATTCTTATTTGATATTGCATTGGCATTAGACAGTATTGCCTTGACCAGGTCCCCATGTGACAGGTCCTGCTTTATGGTTGAAGATTTTTACTCAGCATTAGAGGTACTACTATCATGCATCATCGACACCTATCTCAGTGACATTAGAGATACTACTATCATGCATCATCAACACCTATCACAGTGACATTAGAGGTACTACTATCATGCATCATCGACACCTATCTCAGTGACATTAGAGGTACTACTATCATGCATCATCGACACCTATCTCAGTGACATTAGAGGTACTACTATCATGCATCATTGACACCTATCTCAGTGACATTAGAGGTACAACTATCATGTATCATAGACACCTATCTCAGTGACATTAGAGGTACTATTGTCATGCATCACAGACACCTATCTCAGTGACATTAGAGGTACTACTATCATGCATCATAGACACCTATCTCAATGACATTAGAGGTACTAGTATCATGCATCATAGACACTTATCTCAGTGACATTAGAGGTACTACTATCATGCATCATAGACACTTATCTCAGTGATTACTCATCCTCTGATGTGCTGGCAAAACAGATCCATACATTTTTGTGAAATCCAGGGATCCACAGGCCATTAGTTAAATGAGTGAAGGACAAGTATCTTAAAGACTTCCGAATAAAAAAATTAAAGTCACCAATTACATTTGATGCCATTTAATCCAAAATGATAACAATGGTCTCACAAATAAGATACTTAAGAAATATCACAACCTTCCAATTCAAAGGGCATTTTTATTTGGAAAATTAAAGTAGGTGCGATTACAGCATTTAAGTAAAAGAGCAATGGTGGGAATAAGCAGATAACCAGTCTAGACCACACAGCCTATACTCAAATCTAATAAACAAAAACAACTAAGTATATAAACAGTTGTGGTCTCTATCCCTATGACAATGTAAGCAGTCATTCAAGTAATAAGTCATGGTTTACCAAGTCTTTTCCCTTAGCAAGTTGTAAAGGTCATTTTAATTCATAAGCCTGGAGAGGATCAAACTTTAATAGGCAATTATAGACCCATATTATTATTAAATGTTGATTATAAAATTATTGCCAATTTAGTGACTTGATTAATATCAAAACAGATATTAACTATAGTATCACCTTACCAGTTTTGGTTTCATTTGATGGAGAACTGTCTGCTCCAGTTCAGCTCTTGCAAACCATTGTCTACTGTAAACTAATAAAAACCCTTTGAAAACTGATGTTCTGTTATATTCATTGAATGTACATAAACCTTTCAATTCAATTAACGCAGGTTATCTGTTTTTTTTATTTTAAAATATATTTATTTTCCAGCAAAAATATAAATGTGATTATAGCCTTATTTTTCAAGTCTAAATATTATTTAACTGTGAATAATAGTGACACTGAGTTAGAATTAAACAGGGCTTTCCCCTTTGCCCAAGGTTATTTCTGCTATCAAGTAACCCTATTATTAATGCTGTGTTAAATTATCCTAATATTATTCATCTTCATCATATTTATCTAAATCATATTCCCTTTAAAACTTTAGCCTTTGAATGACCTACCTATTATCCAGTTAATTCAAAATCAACAAATCTCTGGATTTTGTATTAGCAGGGCTAAATCAAAGATTACACTTATTAATAAAACCCTACTTATTGGAGATCTAAATGTTATCAACTAGCTTATTTTTTTTTTGGATGGACTTTCTCAGTTCAGTTTTTCCCTGTTGTTTTCACACAAGTATGCCAAACCTATAAACATATATATTTGTGTATGTATATATATATATATATATATATATATATATATATATATATATATGTATATATATATATATATATATATATATATATTTGTATAGGCCAAATAAATTGCTATCAAAAGAATGAACTAAAATTCCATAAACAAAAACAAAATTTAGCCTAAATTTCAAACATAATAAACACAATAAACAACATTCAACATACCATATATGGTTTCTAAAGTCGAAAGTCTTATGTCCTTTTATGTTTTAGCAGGGGGGTTAGCCCCCCTGAACCCCTCATGTGGTGGGCTGTGCCCCCACATCCCCTGCAAATTGTATATACTAACTCTGAGATTGCACTACAGTGAGGAAAAGGTTAAATTCCCCAAGCCTCACTGCACTGCAATCTGAACTCATAATAATGAGTCAAGCTTTACCTTTGTTATTATGATTTGATATTATTCCAGTTTGGCATTGTGAAACTTTGAAAATGTA